>NC_142204.1:48042393-48114893 GCF_049639895.1 Pseudopodoces humilis | reverse complement strand
GTCAGGCTCTTCATAGCATGACATGCAGTAAATTACAAGTGCTTCAAGCAGCTCGGTGAATTACAGTTCATCACTTTGAAAGGTTCCCACTACAAGACTACAGATATCAGATCTGGCAGTTAGGATCCAATTAACACTTTGGTCAGAATAATCAGATTGCGTGTGTAAGACTTGTATAATTCGTTTATTGCTTCCATGCATCTTCTGTCTGTAGGTAAATTTGTTGCTGTTATTTCAAAGCTTGGAATCAGTATTTCACTTGCCTTTAGGTTATATTTCAAGTCCTTTTGCAGTGCAGTGATGAACTCTCCCTGTTCCACCAATTTAGATCACTTGTCCCATAGATATTACTGCTTGAGAAATGGTTTGTTTCTGGTAGTTTTGTTTTGTATTCTTACCATGTCATTATATGTCTAGAAAAAAAATTGCTAGCAATTTTTACTAAGCACATTTTATTTAGTGCAACTGAGACAGTTTTCTCCAACATGATGACTGTGAATCTCACAGAACACCCAGATAACTGTAAATGACATATGCATTGACATTTACATGTGTACTGTCATGCAAAACCATTTCTTGCTACACTGAATATAATACTATAACTGAATGAAAAAAAAATTCTGATTTTTCTGATATCATTTTCCAAGCCATGGTCAGTGTACATAAAGGTTCTTCAGGATAAACGTTATCAGTACAGAGTAATGGATTTCAAATTCTACGTTGTTACCTAGTGCTTTACAGCAAATTGCACTTTCAAGTCTTAGAGGCAGTAAGAATCCTTGGGAAGAAGTGAACTTGCCCAAGGTACCCCACTTTTTCCACAGAGAAGCAGTAATGAACAGACACACAAACACTGCAAAAATAAAAAACTGGATAAGCAAAAAGATCAAAGGCTACTGACACCCCTGTATATTGTTACTGAAGATAGTCTGCCTTTTTTCCTCTGACAACCCTGCCATAGGAACATGTATGAAAGGTAACAGCTTATTCATCTATACAGCAATGTATACTTCAGCTCTTCATTGATATATGCATTTCAAATACTATAGGAACAAGAATTAATACAGAAATTTAAATTTATTTCTCAATTTAAAAGTGTTTCTAGAATAAACATTATGTAATGCTTTATGGACTTGAAAGGTAAGTAATGGGGTATGAAGTTCAAGGGCAACAATACCTATTTGCCTCAGATCGATGACATGCATGAATTACTGATATCTTAAACCATTGGATGGCCAATAATACTTCAAGTTTCAGTCCAGTTTCTAATGAGTTACAATACATGTAAAAAATCACTATCACAATGAACTACAAGACCTACAGAAAGCCCAAGGACTATATGGCTCACCAACAGAATTAGTTTTCCAGAAGTATTCTACTATTTGGCATCACAAACCCCCAATCCATCTGCACTGTTTCCCTCTCACAAGACAGTGCCAGCAAGTACGCAGCCAGTAGCCAGGCAAACCATAGCTCCTAACTTTAACAGCATAAATTAGGAGGAGTGTCTATATACTATTTATACAGTTAAGAGAGGAAGAGAGAAGCTCTTTTAAATGGCAATTTAGACTGAATAAATTGAGGTCTGCTCAGAATTCTGAATTGTTCTGTGCGAGAGCTTTCTCTCCGTGAATCACAAGGAACCTCCCCATGTAGGCATTTACATTTGGTGATGAGAAGACCTCCTTTCCTTTAGACAGCAGAACAGCAATGCATGAGCAAACCCCACAGAAGTGAAGAAGAAAAGAACTGCTCAGGTGTAGATACTTGGAGCCACTAAAATTATTCTTGAAGTGGAATTTGTTATGTGCTTTCAAACCAGAACTATGTGACCTACTGATTGTCCTTACTATATACATCCAATAGTATAAATTAAAATGTATTGTTAATCTTATAGTAATTCTCAGTGGACACAAGACAGCTTTAGAAAATTTCAGCTAACTACTGATCTTGGGTGACTTAGCTTTCTACTATGCTAAAGGAACTCCAATAGGACACTGTATTTTAAGGCAATTTAGTTTTATACTCTTATTTTCCAACAAAATGCATCCAAACAAATTTAAATACTCCTTTTCCACATGGCAAAATCAAATTACATCCCAAGAAACTCAATTACAACCTCCTTTAAATTTTCTGCATTTGTATTTTGTTTGTGCTGTAAAATGCGCATAGGCTGAAGGCTCTCATCTGTATTTCCACAGTTTCACAAAGTGCATAATTTTTCTGATCCCCTCTAAGAGGTTCTGCTTTAAGAGGAAGTAGAGACTAGCCAAGAGAAACATCTTTCCCAGCTCACCAGAACAATACTTTTGCCATTTTCCAGCTTAAAGCTCAAGAGTGTGAAACTTGTAAATGAAAAATGGTGGCAACTCTGTTTTCCCAAAAATAAAAATCTTCAAATAGTAAACACAAACCCAGATACAATCAGAAAATAATTCAGCTCAACTACATCTTGAATACTTGAAATATTGAATTGTGTTCTTCTCTTTTCACCAACTAGCCAGGGCACTAAAATGAAGCATTACAGCTGGTGCAATGACAGGAGAATGAATCAGGGTCTGTTTTGGAAATAGGGAGATTGCTATTACAATATGCATGACCAGCACCTATGCAGTATGATCTCAAAGCTACAGAATCCCCAGGCCACAGTCCAACTAAAGGACATATATATAATTGCCAGACATTCACATCTGTCTAGCTTGATGCTTTTCTGTGCACTGAGGCACTCTTATGCCTCAGTCTTCTGCATCTTTTCCCTGAGCTTAAAGTTATGGAAAAGGCAGAGCAATTTTCCCTTGCACAATGCTTAGAAAACCTGTCTCCCCAGAAAGGGGAGGAGCCAGGGCTTTCTCCAGCTGCTTCTGTATGCTCATGTAAAATCAGTCTCTGTTGCTGTATGCCTAAATGTGCACATAAACTTGTTCTGGGCCTAATCTTTGGATCAATTAGATATTAAGAAAATATTTCTCAAAAAATGAACATTTGAAAACATATTTTTCCTAGTCTGAAGATTTACTCCTTTCACTCCCCGTCTTCCTCTTTCCCCTCCACCCCCAATTTCTTAAACAACAATATATAGGTATCACAACCAGCAAAATAAAGATACCTTTATATGGGTCCAATGGCAGACAAAAATTTCTATCTCCAGCTGATACAAACATACTGTAGATGTAAACTGGGGCCAGCATGTGGATTACAGACCTACTCTCTCTTGTAACCTTTGCACGTAAGATGTAAAAGCCCCAGTTCAGGACAGTTTCAGAGAGAAAGGTTAAGACTACCAGGATCACAATGATTTGGGTATCACTGCCAGGACATACACAACATACCCATGATTTCCATTCCAAATCCTGCCCCCTCTCCTTTCAATCTTGGCAGCAATAGCAAAGGCACATGCTGCAGGTGCAGAAGATTGAAAACAGAATATCCAAGCATATCAATAGCATATCTTATGTATATTATTTAGATAGAGATAAAAGAAACGTTTTTTTATCTCAGCCAAAGTAGCCTTTAAATGGACAGTTCTCCATTTACCCTGTCAAGGCTGACAAGTACTCTGCAGTTTTATATACATTTATCAGGAGTGTATGGGGATTAGTTAGTTACTCCTACCTCTGGATAAAATGGATGGATCTCAGTCAAATTTAAGCAGTAAAAACTATCATTTGGCCCAAAGAGCAGCTGACATGTGGACAATTCTCAGGCTTTCAAGAAGTGTTGAGATTAATCCAATTCACCTATTTCCCTGTCTGGTGGTTGAATAAAATCCCTTATCTGTCCACTTTTAGGCTCTTTTGATCAGTTTGTGATAAAAGGGGCCCATACCAGCAATCATGAAATGCAGGTCTGTAGCCCATATATCTGCTTCTTGGAGCAGCTGAAGCAAGCTGCTTTTGAGTTCTTCACTACAAGAAAATTAATTTTGTGTACAGTGAGACAATGAATGGGTAAAGCTGGCTGTAAGAAAATAAGGAGAGCATACAATCACTGACTCATTTCTAACCATTACCATTAGTGTTCCCCAATGAACAGTCACAGATTAAAACAGCACAAGAGAACGGAAACAGTGGCCAGCGCTGTCAAGAGATGCCAGAACTAGGGCAAGAAATCACTCATCAGGCTAGGGAACTGCTGAGTACTTTTTCACATTAACCTTTCTATATGTGACCCTTCTATAGCAATTCAAAAAGAGACTTTCATTAATTAAAACTTTCAAAACAGTAAAGTGCATTTTAGAATAGTTTGTCAGTACTTATTGTTTATGTGTCTCTTTTGTGTGTGTAATGCAAAGGTGTGTTTTAACATTCTAGCCAAATAGAAACCACTGCAGCATTTCGTGGTCTTGTGATTTGTTCTATGAATAAGAAGATTTCAATTTTTTTTCTGTTCCATAGAAAGTGAAGCCATGTACACATACAGAGTAGAAATTTCTGATTTTGTTTTGCTATCTGTCTTGCTGTTTGGTCATACAAACACACCTGTTTGTATTTCAAATGCAGTGAGTCAGATTTGCCTTGGTGTGAAATGACATGGTTATTAGCATGAATACTTTTTCAGTACTGGCATGAATATTTTCAGTCAAGCAGACAATTTTATCATGGAAAAAGCTCCCTCTCTTTGTGTCTTTTAGGTACCTGAGCCTGACACGGAACTTATTAGTATATTAACATTAATTAATATTTTCATACTATCTTATGTACCATGACTTGGGCCAGGTTTGTACAATAACATTTTAAGCATCTTACTGATATGTCTGATTGCCCTGAGCCCTTTCTAGAGGCAACAGAGGACAACATGTAAATCCATAGTCCCATCCTTGTAAAACCAACATTGTCTTGATCTGTCTCTGTTTTCTACTGCAGACAGGTTAGACTGACTTTGCTTCTAACAAGGCTACCTAAAATTAAATGCCCTAGGTTAAAGCAAGATGAATTTGGACTTTTGACAGTTCATTTGAAAAGCCACAGGTCTCTGGGGTGATAGTGGCAAAAAAACTTTCCCATGCATCATATGTCGCCCTCAAGCAGCAGATTTACATCACTAATTCAAATAACACAGGGATATCCAGAACAGAATACAGAAAAAAACTTCAGCTAAACTGGGGTAAATACAGTTTAGCAATATCTGTCAAGGAGAGACCTGAAAGCTGTCTGTGGCTTCAGCAGCTGGTATTGTTTGAATGTTTCTGTTTTCTTGGTGCTTCCCACCAGGCATTTAGCCAGTCCTCGGTCCCACTCTCACAACACAGCTCAAAGCAGCAGTTTCCTCAATGCACTGCTCCTTTCTCCAGAAACACTTCCATCAGCAGCCTTGGAAGAGTGCCAACACACAGCATATCTTTAAGTACATTCCATTTACTGAAATGTCACCTCCTTCATTAGACACAGGTGAATGTCTCTGTCCTTTCACCGACTTTCTATGCCACCTGCCAATGTTTTCGGGTTTTTTCAAGACAACAGAAATTAAAACTTTATTCAGTTTTTTCAATTTGTTTGTAGTCTACAGGTTTAGTACCAAAATATGAAGTGCCACCTAGGGATGAAGAAAATTTAAAGATTTCTTTAGAAATTAGTGCTCTCTTCCTGTAGTGATAAGTCATCTTTAAACTGAAAGATGGAAGTTTTGGATATAGGAAGAAACTCCCAAATGTGAGGTGGTTAGGCACTAGAACAGGTTGTCCAGAGAGGTTGTGCATGCCCCAGCCTTGGAAGTGTTAAAGATTGGCTTGAATAGGGCTTTGAGTAACCTGGTCTAGTGGAAGGTGTCCCTGTCTGTGGCAAGGGTGTTGGAACCAGAAGATCTTTAAGGTCCCCTCAAACCCAAACTATTTGATGCTTAGCCACTGATTAGGCACTCACTGAAATGGACAATACAGCTGAAGTCCTCCAAACTTGCTACCTTGAGAGCATATCACCCATGAAAACACAGCAAGTTTTCGGATATTTCAGTATTACAGATAATAAACCAGGGTTTGTTTGCTTTGATAATTACAGGCAAGCAGTTGTCTCTAAGGGGATCCACATCCAGCACTGGTAAAGCATATGATATTCACGAGTTAATGGAATACACAGCTGGCTATAGCCACTTATAATAAAATGACTGAAAGAGCAATAAGGGTGGATCTTTATTGATACACCTGTTTAGAAACAAGTTCCAAGAACATATTTTTATTATAAAAAATGGAACTAGAAAGACGCAATTTCTGTATAAGGTTCACTAAAATAGAACTAGGAAACATACCTAATTTTTTAAAAAAAGTTTAAAACTTCTAATGCAAAAAGCATTAGAAACGCTTTTTTATCACTTTAATAACAATGTCTGATTTGTCAAAATAACAGTAAAAATTCTATAAATATCTGTTAAGGGATTATTCCAACAGCATGAAAAAATCTAGTGTCAAAATGACACAGAATATAGAACTGTCATCATGCATTTACCTATAAAAGGCTGTTTAAAACTGACAGGCACATAAACAGAAAATATATTCTATAAAATTAGTCATTTTTAAGTATGGATCTTTAAATAAAACTGGCAGAACACCTTCATTTGAGCTAACTCATTCTCAAGAGGAATCACAAAAATGCTACAGCAGCTAAAAACATATTTTCGCCAGTCTTGTACTGATAATTGTTTGATTATTTCACTGTTACATGTCTTCATTAACCTACCTTAAAATATTTTTGATATTTCTTAAACAATGCATTTTTGTTAAGGATGCCATTACATGCTTATAGAAGTATTATTTATCTTCTCAAAAGATGATTAGAACTGTGATTTACTAGATATTGGATGCTGCTTGTCAGAAAAAAACCCATATATAGCATATGCAGGACTACTAAACAAAATGAATATTTTTAAAGTTCTTATGATGCAATATTTATAGGGAACTGAAGAGCTTTAATAGGCCTACAAGGGACGATGTTTTGCACAACTCCTTTCAGCCAAAAATAGTAGCAGCACATTTCAAGCTGAGCACTGTATGAAACAACACCCTAAGTTTGAATTCATATAAACCACATAAAATGATTATGACATAAAATTATTATTGGTAGGAAAAAAAAAATCAGTTCTGACAAGCAAATATGAAAAAATAAAGTATTTTGACATTTCTTACACTGAAAATGTTGACTCCATTGAAAAGACATAGAAGTGGGGTTTACTGCATTTCATTAAAAAGCTGCAATGGCCAGGGCCATGTCCCACCCCCCCTACCCCCAGTGCATGGAGAGAACCTGGGCAGGGCCTTAAACCACAGCTGGCACCTGCACTGAAGGGTGTCACTTATCAGGACTGATGATGAAGCAGCAGGCTCCACAAACTCGGTCTTTTCTCTAAACCATTCCACTTTGGATCAATACCGACACCCTACGTACTGGCGAGGCCAGTGCCAGCGGCTCCTCCAGCTGCAGGAGCAGCCTGACAGCTGCTGCTTGTTCCTGCTTTCAGGCTGGCAGGAGAGAAATTCTACTCCTTTACTCCCTGTAACTCAGAGAGCAACCAAAGCCCCAAAATAGAGAAGTGGGTGGAAACCTCTCCCTTAGTTTTGAAGTCAGTAAGTTGTTAAGTCCTTACTTCTTTTAAATCTTTTCAAAGTTTCTCAAAAAAATTTCACTCATTAAAGTGCCTACCATTTAATAAAGCAGTACTTTCCAAAGCTCTCTGAACACAGTTTCCCTGAAAATTATAGATTTACGAGAATTTGTTTTTATTTGTCTCTCTAGAAACAAAATTAATCACAAAGCTCTGAGCGTAAGAAAATTCGCTATTACATACATCATGTAGATTTGAAATAAACATAGAATCTTTTGCAACATTTGAGACATAAGACTTATGCTAAAAAATATCTTTTCTGTATAAAATTGTATTTACCTCTCATTTCTATTTAGTTTTAGAAACAACTCAGACACTACCTTAATGGCATTCAGATATTTATTCTAAGAAAAATAGATGTAACTTTTTGTTACACTATTTGGATTACTCAAAACCTCACAAACTGATGTTCAATAAATATATATATATAGGCAGAATTGTTGTAAGCACTGAATATGATTCTAATTTGAATTTTAATTAAAAAAAATAAACTGAAATAAAAGTATTTATTGATAAAAAATTGTTATGCAAATTGCAGAACAAAAAAATATTGTCTAAAATATTTTAACAGAATTTAAGCAAGGGGAATTCCACAACGCCTCCAATTCTGGCACTTTCTTACTTTGCTAATGTCCCAAATTTATTGGGCATTTAACACAATCCTCCTCTGCATCAATTAAAGCCAATTATTATCCATAGACATGTACACAAAAGTATAAAGGTATGAAAATTTTTTGCACAGATATAATTAATGATTAAAAAAATAAAGCCATTTATCAACAAAATGTGTATTTTAGAATGGAATGGCTAAAACATACTTTCCACTACTATTCTCTTACTGAATTCTTGCCATATCAATTAAAACTTTATAAGTTTGTTTTTTTTACACTAGACTATATCTTACAAACATAAAAAAATTTACACCCAAACACCTGACCCACCTCTGAAATCATCAGTGAGCTAAACTCAGCTACAGCTTTGCCCCCGTGTTTCACAGTAACAACAATTGCCCCTAGAACCTCAGGAATGAAGGTTGTTTCAAGACCTGGGCTTACCAAAACCCAGACATACTCATTTCAATACTGCATGTCCCATAATATTTTCCTTTTGACTAAAGACATTATTACAGTTCACATATATACAGATTTTACAATACTCCTAAAGAAAAGATCATGTGTCACCCTCTACACGATACCAGAACTTCCAGAACTCTTCAAGTCTGTAACAAGAGACTGAGACTTGCCTTTAAATTAAAAGTGATAACTGAAAAATATTTTCCATCCAGAAATTCAAGGAAGTTCAAATCTAGTGTTTCATAAAACAAAGTGAAAATATAACTAAGGTTTGCAGGTCCTATAGGGAAGTTTTGCTGTTGCCCAAATAGGCAGAAAAACAATCCAGTTCTGCACTATAAAAAACATAAGCATTTGTCAATAGCATGAAATGCAACTTATGGGATTCACAAGCATTTCTAAAGGGCTAAAAATATTGCTTAGGAACAATTCAGTTTTGTTTTTTTAACTTAAAATATTTCCAATATGTTCTTATAAGAATATTATATTAAATGTTCAATGCTGGATCTATTTTATTATTACTGATACTGATACATTAAAATTGTGAAAGATTCCACAATTTTCATGACGCTTTTGCTTCTTTCAGTGGAATGGTTGCTATTCCCAACCATGGCAAGCCCAGCTGAGAACAAAAATTATAATTTTATCAATCTGGTAAAAAATCTCAAGCTTATGTTCTCTGAAGAGTTTTCTAAATTATGGGCATTCAGACTCTGTTACAAGTCATAATGATGGCTAGAAAAAAATATTTACAGAGAAGAAAAATACAAATATGAATGGTTGGCTCAATTAAAAGACCAGTTAAGGATTATTAAGTTGGATATTTTTATTTTTCCTACAAACTTTATGAACTCTATATAATTATCAAATAGTGGCAACAAACACAAAGAAAGTAGAGCAGGATTTACACATGGAAGGAGAACACAGACATGACACCCAGGTAACAGAAAAGAGGACATGCTGTTGGCATCTTCTTGTTCATAGGGCTGCTGAAGAGGTTTAAGCTGACTATTCACATTTTCTTTGGGAAGTGCAAAGCTTTAGGGCCTGCTTTAAAAAAGCATATATACACATCTATCTGTCTCTCTGTCTGTTGGTAGTCAGTAGTAATGACCCAAACATTACTGGGAGTTGCTGAACGGCATGGCAAAAGCCACAATCTTGCTAAATTTTGCCCAGTGTAAGACGTCCTAAAGCAGTTAATTAAATGAGTTTTGAAGAAAATCACAATGCCAATTGTTGCATGTCAAACCAAATCTTCCAATTTAGGATGCAAAGACACTGAGAAACAAACATTTCTCAGTTATATTCTCCCTGTTACTTTGTAGGTAACAGCACAATGTGTGGGTTCTGGAAATGAATCTGGTGGGAGCAGTGAGTACACAGATCTTTGAAAAAAATTACCTGCACAACCCTCAACTAACTCCAATCATCTAGACTTCAGTGCCCTTGGAACAATAAAAGAAAGGAGATTTCAGGCTGAATAAAATCTGTATTTGCTGTATACTGTGGGAATGGATTTAGTTCCTTGGTGTCCACTATTCCTTTGCCTTTTATGCATTGAGGATGTAAAGACAATTATGAGGAACCATTGGAATAATATAACAAAATATGACTGCAGCACTGAGGGTACCTTTGTTGTTTCAGTATCTCTACAAAATCCTCAATTTTTTACTATGGAGCACAAATGCCTCTTGTGCTAGGCTGGACTTTTGGAAGCATTATAGCGTAACATAGAAAAGAAACTGAAATTCCTAGAAGTTAGTATCACGTATGAAATACATAATGTTATATCTACAAGGCCAAAAGGATTAGCAGGCTGGATTTGTGAGCATCTGGCTTTTTAATATCTTACAGCATTTTATAGCAAGCTTTTTCACATTGTATAACTTCACAGTATGTTCCATCACACTTTCTACAACATAATTTTCACAAAATCCTTTCTATTGTATTTTAAAGTCCTCACATAACATACTAAAGTGTTACGTGATGAGTAATATCTAAACCTCAATACATCACTTAAACACAGTTATTTATATATGCATAGTTTACATACTATTTATATATACACCAAATGCTAAACAGGTTACATATTCTAGTTAAAAAGCTGCAAAGTTTTAAATATATATATATACATTCTTATAACTTTTATCTGTCTCCCCTGTTCACAGACAAGTGGAAGAGCTACATAAATAATAAAAATAGGAAATAAACCACACTCTATCTATCTATTATGAAGGGAATACCATTTTAACAAGATCTATGGAATCACATTATCATTCTATTAATTCAATAATCTTGATGTTGTTACAAGTTGGAGACAGTTATCAAAGCAGGGCATCATTCTTGTATGTAAGGATCACATCACTTAATAGGACAGAGGTGTCACATAAACTACAGTGTCAAAAGATAACAAATACAGGGCTGAGCCTGAAGTGGCAATGAATTTATGTTGGCATGCATGGCTCCAACAAAATAACTGGTGTTTGATAAGCATGTAGAGAAGACTGAGTTTTAAACTGCTATCACAAGAGTGCTGATTTTGTGAAGTTCCCCAGAAACCGAGCTTTTATATTATACTCAAACAGATTCAAAATCTATACATACTTCCCATTGATGGTGGTTGCAAAGCTCTTTCATTAACTCAGCTTTGCAATGACAAATGTAAGAACACCTTCTTTTCTTTTGAAATTAAATTAATATTTATGGTAATTATTACAAAACGGCTTTACCTTTGAGGACTTTGGTCCCCAGGGTTTGCACAGATTTCAACTAAACTTTCCTCAGAGAAACTTTAGGAATTATTCTTCATGATTCGGTACATTCCTCCTTAGAACTGGTAGCCAAGCCAACATTATTTAGACATTTTTGTTCATTCATATAGTTATAGTCAAAAAGAAAAGATTCTAGGCATGGTATTTCTTTCACTACTTCATTTCTGTGTGCAGATGATAACAGTGCCCACTCCCACCTACATGGCACACTAAAGTTTGAGACAATTCAAGGATTCAAGATACTAAACTGGTTTCAGTACAAATACTTCTGCTCTTATAGCTTCCAGGCTCTGCTATATACAATTTGGTCTCACATTTATTACAGAGATATTAACATAACCACATATTTGCTAGAAGATCTGAATTCTAATGACTTTTTAAGCTGACTACAGGTTTGCAGGTAAAACAGCAAGACAGCTGTTTGACAGTATCAATCTTTGAATGCCATGTGTTGTTAGATGGATGGATGGAGGCAGTTCCACTTCTGCTGGCTTTAGCCTGAACTGCTCCATAGGTGCAGCCTTTCACTTCACACAGTTCGTGAACAGATACATCCTATGAAACCACATGAAGAGAACAGGCTGCATTTGAGCAATCATGCACTCAGCTAGCTGAGGTCATTGAGAAGGTACTACTGCAGCTACAGAGCTACAATTCAACTATTTACATGTAAATAAAACCTGGGAATTTTAGGTATGATGTTATATATATGTATTTAGGTGTACAGACAAATAGAAGATGGAGGGGTGGCAAAGTGACTTAACAGACCAAGGATGCTACTTTATTCAGAAATGATAAACTCAGACAAAGGCCAATTCAGGACTAAATACCGAAGAATGTTCAAGTCCAGCTATCTTTTGTAAGTTTCTACCAAATGCCAGCTTCTTCAGATTATCAGCATATAGGACAGGATTTTCAGAATGAATTACTCTATTTCTATTTTCTTCTGTTTGTCTCCCCATTACAACAGCACGATTAAAAAAAAAAAAAGAAAGACTGCTGTATTTGATATTCTTCAGAAACCAGTAGTGGGCATATGTCCTTAATTCCTTAATTTATACTTCTGGAAGTTGTTACACAGGCAGAATGTATAATGTGTAGCCTTTCCCAGCTCCAGCCCCAGATTTATGCAATAGTTAGTGAATGCAGAGCTAAGTTTGGAAATGGATTACCACAATCTGACATGAAGCAGAGCTGAAATGATAAAGCTGATTGAAGAAGGCAAACCTTTCCTTTAAAAAAATATTCTCTGAATTCTTCTAGATTTCATCCTTAGCATTAACTAAAACAAGATTATATGGCAAAAATCTTTTTGTACCGCTTCACTTTTTGCAGATTAATCCCGGGTGATAATGAAAACTACCATCAAGCTAGCTGCAGGTAAAATAAAGTTTGCATGGCCATCATAGTGGCATTTCAAAAGCACAGGATGATTCTGATACTGTGACATTTAAAAGGCAAGAAATCCCACTTAGATGCTTTACTTGTACTTTGTGTCAATCATGCTACTTGGCACAGAGCAGAAGTGTTGTCAGGAATACTGTCTACATCCTGAGTGAAAAACAAAACTCCAAAAGTGCATGTGAGGGAGAGAAACTATAGAAATGAGGAAAAAATTCACTTACATTTATCCAAGAAGGCTGTCGCTATTACTGTTGAAACTCTGCTATGGGCTGAGGTCACAAGACCCTGTAAGCTAAAATAGAGAAGCTTCAGCTGAGGGTAACTGAAGCTGCAGCACATTAAAATACATTTTAAGGTTATTGGTAATGACTGGACTTTTAATTTCTTGATCTGTTTTTCCCAAGGCACAAAAAGTGTCTTCTACTTTTTGATCATGTTTCAAGCCTAGAGGGAAGAGATTTTCAGTATCATCCTCTACCTCAGTTTAAGTGTGTATGTATGTTATATACCGTACATGATATGAAAAGTATGATGGTTTCATTGGTGTGAGTTTGGAGTTGTCACGTTATGCACAAATGGAGAAACCATACAGGATTTATGCAGATTCTCCCAAACAAAACTAGAATAGAACCTTTATACAAAAGCACATCACTATGTATATAAGAAATGTGAGTTATATAAAAAAAAATTGGTTTAAAATCTTCAAAAATGTATTACAATGCACAGAGCTTTTTTTCCTTCTATAAAGGTAATTTTTAAATGATGTACCTCTGAGGAAGTCCGCTAACTTTTATATCTTAGAAATACCAAAATAACTTTAAAATATTTTTTGTATGCATATGAATACTGGTTTGAAAATCTATTGCATCTTAACCTCATAGGACTTAAGTGTGTGATCCCCTAGGCAGCTAGAACCTACTCTTAACCCATGATATAAAAACCATACTGTTTGCTTCGGTAAGGGGCAAGATACTGAATTTGCGACTAATTTTGGATCAGACATTCTCTCTTGTGGCCCACAAATCACAATGCATTTGGGAGACTGACATGCAAAATTTAAAAAAAAAACCCAAAAACAAACAAACAGAAAAAAAAAGAAAATAGTATTACTGTTAGTGTTAACAGCAGATTTGTAATAATAGAAGGAAAGAGACTAGTAAAGTTCAGTTGAGAAGGATGCATTTAACAACCCTGCAGTTTATTATCAGTACTAAGATAGCACATGATAGCTGACTATGTAAATACACACTTGTGGATGTTCACATATAAAAAGACATATGCAATGTGCAGAAACAAATTTCTAGAGCACGCCTCATAGGCTTTTCTATAACTGGAATCAACAAAAGGAATTCCAAGAACACAAGGAATGCAATGAATCTGAGCTACAGAAATCTTGAAATAGTCAAGTAATAACAAAAGCACATATATCATGTATATTTGATTTATGGTAAAGAATGAGAAGTTGCCAAGAAATACAGCAAAGTGTGGAATCTCTGTGCCTTCTAAGCAAACTTAAAAGAAAGAAATTCCCATCACAAAATACGTATGTTTACTGCATTGCTTGTGCAACTATAATGTGACTTTTAATAGATGAGATTGTTTGACAGATGAGAACTAAGGGACTACCAAGATATTACAATATTTTGATGCATTCAAAGATACAGTGTGTGCAGTTGAAGCTAGGACATCCATTGAAACTGTTAGGCATTAGAAACATTGCTAAAAATTCACTCTAGAAGTCACCATACTCCTAATAACCAAAGTGGTCAAACTCGTAATTTCAAAGATGAGCAAAGAATGCGACATGATTCTAAGAAAAACAACCATCAGGAAAAAATAAGCAAAATTTTCCAACAGAAAAATGACTGCTGCATTATATATATTTTTAATAGAAAAAGACAACAAATTTTGTTTGAATTCTCCCCAAAGAGTGGGAGAAGTGATGGCAAAAGCATTTGGGATAGAACACTAAAATACTTTGTCTTTATCAATTCCATTTCAGTTCTTAGATGACTAGTCTGAAGTTTCATGTAGCTGATGTAGAATGTGTATTTCCTAGCCTTGATGCTATAGGATAGAAGCCACAACACCTGAACACAATATCTCAGCTAGAACTAGTTGTTTTCTTTCACCTAATGATAAACACTAAAAAACAGCCCCCCCCCAAAAAATAACACCACCACCAAACAAAAAATAAAAACCTACACACACAAAAAACAACCAAAAAACCCTCAAAACAAAACAAAACAAAACCCCCAATTTAAAACAGAACTAATAATTCTCTCCCTGAGCAGGGAGGCTGCATTAACAGAATTTAGACAATCCTGAGTTTGACTATGTAGAGTGTGGTCTAAAATGCTTAGTTTGAAGAGGTAAAACTCAACTGACAATAAGTCCAGCTCATTTCATAGGCAGTAATTTATTTAGAATAAATTAAAGGAAAAAAAAAATAGAAGTGGTAATGAGGGATATCGCTCTACCAAATGCAAAAAGTCTACACCATATATCTGAAATAGTCATCTGAAGTAATCAAAGGAGAAAAATAGGCATTTCTGTGGCACAATTCATTAAATCCTAATTAGATGTCTAAATCAGATTGCATAATTTGTCTCTTAAAGCTGTGTTGACTATGTGTTGACAACAATGTGTTGACTAAAAGTGCCTTGACTCTGAATGGTGACAAAAGGCCCTTGAGCCTGGACTATTAAGGTGAAAGAGAGAGACAAGGTGTAACCTTCTATTGTCTGGTGCAATAAAGCCCCCTTCCAAGAGACCAATTATCTAACATTGACTTCTCCTTAGTATGCACCTGAAGTAGTCATTTGTATTTATGTTAAATAGATGTAAAACCAGACTACTCTGTATTGATTTCACACATTCAGACAGCATCACATAGATGCAGTGCCCTAAAACTATTTCCAGGCAAACAGCAAAAGTAAAACTGACAGACACTTCAGTTTTACTTCAGAAATGGGAGAGTAACTAATGAAGAACACTGCTGAAATCCTTAATCATTTTGTTCTATCACCAGATTTATGGGCATACCTATAATACTCTGTAGCCTATGTAAACAAATCCACAACCAAGCAACCCTCAAATTCCCTTCCTTCACTTCAGTTTTGACGAAAAAAATCTCTGGTGAAATAAAACTTATGAAAATATTACAATCTAGACATGTGTGCACACACAGAGAGAAATCAGCCAGAGAATCTTAGGTATGAACATTTGTATTAAAAAAAAACTATTGAAAAAATCAGCATGATGTTTCCGGAAGCCAGAAAGCAGGGTGACTATGATGGCAATAGCTATTTAAGCAAAACTTTGGTTTGGAGAAAGTTCCATGAATTAAAAAAGTATGTAAAATCAGATGTAGGTGAAATTTAAAATAATAAATAGTAAAAGCATGTTTTTATTGTGGCTTATTATAAAATCTTCCAATATTATGTAACCTTCAGTTTTACAGAGCTCATTAGATTAGATGTGACAGCAGCCTAGGCCTCTTTAGAGATACATATGACAAACTTAGGCAGCCGGCAAAATAACAATCATGATTTTGATAATCAATTTCAGAACTGAATTGAATTTCCAGAAATTATTTGAATGAAAATTAGCTCCCAGCTAGATGTGGGTTGGTACATTCGGTTTAAATTAATCAGGTAGATAAAAATAAAAGAGATGAAAAAAAATAAACCATATTATTTTGTAAATATTTACAGATTAATTCAAATTTATCAACTAGGAAAATTAATCAGAAAGCAGATTGACAGCGCCTCACACAACTCAGTGATCACCATAAATCCAGACAATGTATCAGATTTCATCAGAATAGAGGTCATGTTTTAAATGAAGGTAGAATTTGTAATGCATTATTCATCCATCTGAAAATATTACAAGGTGGGATACCTTTTTTATAGTTTATTACCATAGCATATTACAAAATGCATTTGTAAAATAAATGTTTAACTGATGAGTCTATGACAAGTCGTTAGAAAGCGTATTATAAGATGCAAATATTGTTAAAATACGTGTGCATGTTTAATGCATGAGTTACAGTCATCAGGCATGGTAAAAATTGTCATAAAATTTAACAAATGATAGTAAGATATTTATAAAAGGCATCTAAACATAAAGCGTGCACAGAGAAGTAAATGGTGCTAATATAAATTCTTGAATGAAGGCTCTTTTATTTCCTTCTCTTTTTACTCAGTACAAATCAAGTTAGGTGACTATTTTTTTTGGATACTAGTAAGAAATGTCTGAAATAAATTCTTCTTGCTAAGTTTTCAGGGCAGACAGAAACTTCAGCCTTCAGAAGATTTGCAGGAAAAAAATTTGAACAGATCTCCATTAGCTCACCACTAATTAGCCTTATCATCTTCAATTTTTTTCCTACAGACAATTAAAATGCACTAAATATATCTGAATTATTACTTTTACAAATGAAATTTTGAAGGAGGCAAACTGTTGTAACTCTGGATTATATGTCTTTGTCTACTCATCAGAAAAAACTTCAACAGAGCAGGGAAGAAAATCTTACCTTTCAGTTTTTGAGCATGTCATTAGTGATACTTAGTGATACTGATTTATATAAACCTTGTATATGATATTATAATTTTTTATAATTTAATACTGTATAGCAAAACACCTAGCAGAGAAAAGGTATTTATGGGGTTTGGTATATCTGCACAATATAAACAAAGTTCTTCACCCAGATATTTCCCAGCTGATTACAGAAACAAAATTTGTCTTCTTGAAAGAGAAATTTGTGTATGTTCCATCTCCACGAGTCAAGCTAAATGGCAAATAAGATCCTGAAAATAATGTCCTGGTCTAGGAAAATAGGAAAACAGATTGAATAAGGGGAGAGAGATTGAGAGAGAGAGAGAGAGAGACAGAGAGAGAGAGAAGATAACTAGAGGGAGATACCAGTCACGTCCTGCTAGCTTTTGTGCAGACATTTGTTGGTACATGAAATCACTCTTAATTATGATACAGAACTTTAATGATTTCACTGTAACTATATAATGCTCTAAATCTCGTTTAAATCTGCCAGGTTTCAGCTGCAGAAAAAGTTGATCTGCAGCTTCTGAAACACAGTCAAAGAGCATTAGCTGGATCTGAGAAGCCTGATTCTGTGATACGAATGTTGACATTGTTCTCTCTTAATTTTCTTCGAAGTTTAACAAGATTGAATGCCTGGAAATAAGACCTAAATATATTCAAGACAGAAACAAAGCACTAATTTTGACAGAACAAGCAAAAAAAAACCTTCCAACCTCTGCATGGTTTAAAATATAAAATTATTAATCCATAGATTAAACATCTATTTCAAGCTTTTGAATACAAAGGATTCTTGAGCCTCACACTGATGGCAGAATGTAAAAGGGAAGGATCTCAAGTTTTTTGTTCTGTCTTATCTCACTGTGCCCACCTTTCATAACACAGGTGGAGTGGGCACTGAGAATACAGGCTATTCAGACCTGACTCAGTATCACCTATGCTCATACTCCTCTGGACACAGACAATGCACTTAAGAGGCCTGAATTTTGAGCTGATATAAAGATATGCAAAGACAGACCACATTTTAGTTAGAGAACAATGATGCATGCATTACCAGCTGTAGCTTTATGCAGTTTACTTTAGACCTATCTTACGAGGAACACACATCTGTGCAACATGTCTAAGAAACACTCTTCCCTTCTCATATGTGCAACTGTGAAACACTTTCAGTTGAACATGATTTCTTTTCCACACTGAAAGCTCTAGTGAAAGCACTAAAATAAGGCCTCGATGCAGGTGCACTCACTGCAGTGCTGCAATTCCCATGACAGCACAACACACTCAACCACAGGGCACTCCTGCAACTTGCATGTCACAGCTGCAGTAAAGAGTGCATTAAGTGCCTCTGAACTTCCCCACCCATGACGGTATTCAGAGAACTTGTGGCTAATCTCTTTTTTCTTAAAAGCTGTCACATGCAAGGCCCTCCACAAATTGTTTCTTCAGCTTTTCCAAACTTAAAGGAACTTGCAAAGCACAAGAGGCTTTGAAGTCAACACTAAGTCATTCCTCCTTGTGCACATTTCTTGTTTCCTAAAGATGTGACCAATTGGTAAAATGATTGAGCAGTTCTTGGAAAAGAGTGACTGTCTCAACGTTAAATTGAAGGTCAAGAGGACACTGCTCAGAAGTGTGAAAAATGCTGTGTAGGACACTTCCCCATCCTTCCAGAAATAGAATCACTCCTGGCTTTCTTTTTACACTGCTCCTACTACTTAAATATACTTGTAATACTGGACAACTCTCAAATCAATCCAACAGAGGTAAAAACACCAAATGTAAGAGACAACAAAAACAGAACACACAACAAAACTATTAAATGTTCTCAAGTAACATTGGAAAAAGTTGAGGAAAACATTAATATCATAAATAAAATTAGCAGTGGTTTCTTTTTCATACATTGTTTTTTTCCTTCCAGAAGTTATATGAAAAATACGTAAAAAGTCAAAATATACTGCTGCTGACTTGTTTAATAAAGTGATCTTACCAGCATCTATACCTGCTAAGAAATCACAAATGCAAGAAATTATTAATTAGAAACATATAGAAATTTTCCAATATATTTCTGTAGCAGATATGGCAGAATGATTCAAAAGCAACAAGGGAGCCAGCAGTTTGGTGATTCACGGAGAAATTTAGTCAATTGGACAAACTGAAGAATTACTGAAGAATATTTTCAGTTCTAAAGAACTATATATATATTAACTGGAATTACTACTCAACCTAACAAAATAATAGCTGACATCAGATAGTGATAGTATGTCTTATTTCAAAACCTAAAATATTTTGTTTCTACTTTTGCTTTCCCATTTTATCTTCATCTTCTTTGCAATTAATTATTCAGTAAAACAAGAAGCTTTTTTCCTGAAGTTCTTGGCAGTTTATGATAGGCACGTACACCAAGAAAAGACCCACCCCTCTAAATGTGAACTGTCTGTAATTTCATGGTTTAATACTATAGTACATAAGGTGACAAAAGTCCAACTGAAAATGTGCATTATCCACAACAAAGAAACTGCAATGTGTTCAGCTTGTAATCTGATGTTCAAATTCACAGAATAGTACTGCTATTCTGATTGTGTACTTAGAAATTTCTCACAGTAAGTCAAATAGGAATTTTCTTGAATTGAAAGTGAAATGGAAACCAAGAATTCTACTATTTGGAGAATAATCAATATTTTGTAGTGCATTTCCAGATATCCTGTCTTCGCGTGCTAGCACACTTCTATATTTATATCTTCTGTGATATGCTTCATTCTGTTGGTAGTTTATGAGTTTCTCATACACTTATTTCTCAACAAACACAACTGTATGGTTCGTTACAACTTCTAGCCCAAGGATCTACAGAAGTGCAAAAGTATGTTCTTTAAAGAGTGTCTATGAGGAAAAGGGTTGAGTGTTTAGCTAATTGAAGAAATTAGCATACCTAAATAAATTTTCTTTAGAGAGGAAAGTGTCCATTTTAAAAGTATGAAATCCTAAAAGGAAAGAAAGTCCAAAGAAAGATGATGGTTGGAGAAGTATCAGTAAGACTTAATCTCAAAGTTTTAGGACAAAGACTACACTGAAACAGCTAGGTTGTTCATGTCAAAAAGAAGGCAATCCTGTGTCTTTTCTGAAAACAGGACAGTGTCAAGGGATTTTGGGACTGGAGTTTTAATCTTTATACTTCATGTCTCTCCTGACTGGACCATATGGTTGCTATGGATTGTATCCAACAAATCCTGGCATTCATCTCTTAGCATCCTGGCCTATCCTATCTGCTGTGAATCTGATGAGACTAATTGATTCTTTAGTCAAGAACAGAAGATGTTCTGTGGAGTAGAAATCCAGTTTAGGCACAAGCACAGCCTACTCTAGTCAGAGTAAGATGGGATACAGAAGAAAAAAAGACCCAGAATAGTTACAGTACTTGGAATGCCTGTGATATGACTACTTTGGCAAATAGGACAAACAACAATTTTCTCAGACATCTAGTCCAAACTTGTAAAGATTGGAGTGAAAGCAGTCTGATACAAAGTCTCATGCTCTCCTATGTTGCACAGCTCAGGTAAAATCCATTATTCAGGTAAAATCCTTCTCATTTAAGTCAGTAAATGAGGATCACATTTTATGGCAGGCATTGTGCAAAGATACCAACATAATTGCTCCAGGAAGCAGAGACATAGGGCATAAAAAATTAGAGCTTTCTATGCATTTATATACAGACTGCAACTAATACAGTGCTCCAGGAATATGAACAATGAAAAGGCTGTGGTAATAATTTGCTCCCAATAAAGTCTAGAGTCATAAAAGTGTACAACAGGAAAGGACTGAGAGACTGAGATTAAAGCAGAAATAGGCACTATAGAATTAAGTTAAATATGAAAAGCCTCTACAGACAATTCACAAGAATGTGCATACATATACATATATTAGAAAGATAATTCACTTATCTGTACAAAGACAGCTCTAGTGTAGTTTGGGTAACTGATTTCGGTAAATAATCTGGTATCATGGTCTTGAGGAACCAAAGCTCCATCAGTTTTTTCAAATTACAAGATTTTTTCTATCCGTTCAAGATTAAGGGAGTGAAGAAATTTCACAAATATTAAATCTAATCTTTTTCTTTTTTCCTAAATGAAGAAATTATTATTGACATTTTTAATATTAGAATTTCTGCTAACATTCTTTAGAAACAACCCAAATGACACTTGTAATTAGAATATATTTTATGTAGAAAATAAATTACCCTTGTTTTGAAATAATATCTCATTGACAAAAACTATTACATAGAGCAGACTCTCATGCATATATATATGAACAGATATGAAATCAAACTTGACTGAAACTTTCTAAGCACTTGCTTGGAGTTACTTAAAGACACAAAGTAGGTCTGGAATAGCTGGGCTGCATAATAAAAGCAGAGAGAGGGAGAAAAAAAGTGTTTCTTCTTCAGGCTACTGGATGCTATTTTAGATTAGAATGAAACATCCCAAATTCCACATAACATAATCAGATCACAGACCAAACAAAATTGGTATTATAATGTTTTTTCTGCACACTTCTCAATTTTTATAAATCTTGGATTGTTTCCTTTTACTGCAGACCAAGAAAAGATGTGCTTGTTATAAGAAGATACAGCTTGTTTCCTCTACCACACTGCAATTATGCTTAGAAAAATTGCTGCAAACAGTTACATCATCAGTAAAAGCAGTTAAATTACTCCTTCAATATGTATCATATTAACTAATACCATCCTTCTTGTACTACTATGGCATTTGCGTACTTGGTGTTCCATTTTCCTTTGAAATGCCTCAAAGTCATCTCTAATCTTTACAAGGCTAAGTAAGTTTTCTGGTTATCTTTAAATTTTGAAACATGCAATATCTTTCATCCCACTTTCCAGCTCATTAATAAATATATTAAACAATGGTATTTAATGTACAGGTCAGGAGGAGACAGAAACATTAACCTTTTGCCATGCTGAAAATTGACAATATACTCCAATATACGCATACTCTATCTTCTGTCTCTTGTTTCTAACTTATGATGGAGCTTTAACTTTCACCTAGAACCATTCAGTTTTCTTAATAAATCACTCATGAAGGACTTTGTGGACTGTGTCAAAGGCTTTTTGATTGTCCTTTGAATCATCTCTTTTGGTGTCACCTTAAAAAAAAAAAAAGTATTATTTTTAAGACATTTACAAACATTTCTTTTGTAAACTGAAAATACTGCAGTCTTATTAGATGCAATGGAGATGTGTGCTCTGCAATTTTATTAAACTGAGAACACAGAAGAAGAGCATGGTTTGCCCCGTGAAAGGGCAGACTACAAAAAACAGCTGAATCAGTAATGCAGAAAAATGAATTATAAGACCATATTTTTCCTGTTGGAATGAAGAACTTCAGTGCTCACGGTAAATCACACAGGTGATGGAATACTTGGAAGCAGCGGCAGAAGCAGTAACATGGGAGTCACTGCAAGTGCACAAAGGCTCCCATGATGCTGACCAGGACCATGCTGTCAGCATTGCACAGACACTGAGGGAAATGATAGTCCTGTGTAAGACGAACAATGACAGTGACAGACTGATAGGAAATACCTGTCATGGTAGCAGGCAATGCATGCATCTAAGCTCTCTATACATAGAATGGAGAAGTCTGAATGACTGACTTGGAGGAGGATAATGAGGTACTTCACAGTCATTACAGGCAGCACAGGACAAAGTACAATAGGGCTTATCTGAAAATCAAAAAGTAGAACATTAATGGCATTTTTTTTCTACTTTATGAAGAATAATTGGTATCATAAAGTCAGACGGTGAAGGACTGTAAAACTGAAAACAAACTGCCTGTATTTGATGCTTTGAAGGGGAACTGGGGAAAGATGCAGAGAGAGATGTTAGGAAAATCTTTGCAGAACACTGGAAGCAATGAGACAATGTGCTGAAAGAGGCCAGTTGTGGTATCTGAACTGTGGAAAACCTACATGAGAGTTTCAGCTCAGTACACCGCTTCTTAAGCTGTATCTTAGTATGGATGAGAGGGATAGGAAAGATACCCAAATTCAGATGTTTATGTTTCAAGCTTAAGACAACTAACGTGCTGATAGAGTTGAAAGTGATGAAGAAAAAAATGTGAAATTGGAAAGATGATTCCTGCTGGTCCTGAGGTTAATGTCTAAGCATCCACAAGCTGGTATAAAGAAGATGGGATGAGCTGTATTTACATGGACTTTGGGTTTTTTGGCTGAATTGGTGTAGGTTTGTATTTTTGGGGGTGTTTTTTTGGGTTTTTTTTGGTTGGTTGGTTGGTTTGGGGTGTTTTTTTGTTTGTTTGGGGTTTTTTTAAATTTTTGTTTGTTTGTTTGTTTAGTGTTTTTATAGAGTAAATGGCATCTGGAGTGCCAAAGATGATGATTAGAGTTCTCATTTATATCAGCTATAATAACACTTCTCTGATGAAAATGGCAAAGAAACATTTAGAAGGATAAAAATAAAACTAGGAGAGTGTTGGATGGAACTGGGAGAAGAGAAACTCTTTACAGTTATTGAAAATAGCACACCCACTGAGCTCACACACTGGTTAAGGGATGAAGAAGTTAATGTCTAAGCAAAAGAATCAATTAAAGAAAGGAGCAGCTTCAACTATGAAATTTTTAACAGTTTTTTTCTGCTTTTATAAAGATATAAATTTTATTTTTTCATACTGCTTTTTGTAGCAATTCCCTTATCACAGCACAAATAATTTAATTTTCTTAAACATAAGTCCAGCAGAAGGGTACAACTGACAAAATCTGTTGCTATTTATTAGTGGCACTGCCATATCAGCCAAAAAAACTGAGTGACAAAAAGTGAGAGAACCTGCCATATCCAAGAGTCTGTCCTTGGATACTTGCTGTGAAAAGGCACCTTCATTTGTAATGGATGAACAGGTTATGCATAAAAGACAGACTTTTTTTCTTGTCGACTGCTCAGTATGAAGTGTTAGTTTCTCAGCAGACAACAGAAGTAAGTTTCCAGTGATCCTTGAAGCTAAAAGTTCCCATTTGCAAGTACAGATCAGCTGTTTCTCCATCTGAGAGAAATACTGTTTAAATGTCTCCAAAACAGTTACTGATGAATGGTGTTTGGATTATGGAGCTGGCAAGGTATTTGAAGCAACCTAGCAACTCTCACTTTTGTGTAAACACGTATTTAAATACCTATCAAACAGGTTCTTAGTGTTCTGCTCGGTGATAATAAAGAAATGCAGAAAGAAATACAGCAACTGTTAAGAACAGGAACTGAATTATACTTCTTTTTGGAGAGTCAAGGGCAATCACAAAATGACATGTGATGATGTTTAATATATATCCAACTGCTCTAAGACATCACCCAGCTTTACTTGCTTATTTCGTAGCACTACATCAAAGCTATTCTAATGCAGCTGAAACAAAATATGGGAACACTACTAACACAAATGCTGACATATTTTTTAGATTTTTTGCATTTTCTTTTTTGTGGCTGCTATATTGTACTCAGAAATACTAAGAACTGGCAAATAAGGGTGGGAATATGTCCCAACAAACAAAAACTGACCAACAAGACAATCAAACCCATGGTAAAGTTCACAACTCTGTTAAATGAGAGTTAATGAAAAGTGCACTGTACAGAATGCAGAGCTAATTTCAGAGTAAATTGTAAATGAAAACTCAAACGGCTCAGAAGCATTCCAAGAATGAGCAAAAGCCTAGTGACAGAAAGAAAGGACCAATATAAACCCATAAACCCTTCTATGTTTTCTAGATGCAGAAAGCAGTATCATTTAGGGGACTTAAAATGGGTCTTGCTGATGTTGAAGAATCTGCGATTCATAAAATAACTAAGGAAAAATCTAAATCCTCTATAGATTAATCTGTAGTCTTTTTTTTTTCTAAGTAATACTGTTTTTGTTTAATCTTACTACTTGTCTCACTACTTTAGCATTACGCTTTGAACTAAATGCTAAGACCCTTGATATTTTATTGTAACAATCACCACTTATTTTGTAATTAAAACTTTTTTGTGTTTTAACTGGTATTCTAAGCCACCTCTTAGATAACAACTTATATTGTTTCCAGTCCATATTTTTCTTAAATCATCTTGCTTTCTTAACTTTTTGGAGAGACCTTTCAAAACAATAAATGGAGAGGGTAATATCCCATCAAAGTCCACAGGAGGCATGTGGCTCAACACACTCTTCTCCGTGTACTGTCTTAGCTATCAGCCTGTTCAGCAATATGGTTTCAAGTCAACACAAAACTGAATATTAACTGAGAAAAGGCTACACATTATTACACTCTGAAAGTTTAAACTACATATAAGCAACTGATTTATATTATATTTAAAAAAAAGCAAAAAAAAAAAGATTGAGTTTCCTCCAGAAAAGCAATGGAAATTAAAAACAGATGAAATTTAATATTCATAAAACCATCATTATATTGAAATTTCTTCATTTTTAAAAGAAATATTAAACTTATGAATATTTTAAATTTCAGAACAGCCAAATCCAATTTGCCCTTTTCACGATATATTGAACAGTATTTGTGTTTTATTAATTCACATTATGTGACTGACAACACTAAGGCATGTTTGTAATGCATGAGGATGTAGACAGGCTTAGAGGCTTACAAGTATAGATGTGGATTCCTGTTTACAGCTGATGTTGTAAGCTGAAGTACAGAAAATAATTTAAATGAGAAAAGGTAGCCAGCCATCCTCAGTTACCTCCCTTCGGGTATTCTATAGAGTATAGAATTCTATATATTCTTCAGGTATTCCATAGAGATCTCTTATCAATAACATTCCAAATGTTCCTCCTTAATCAGCTTCTATTAATTCATTTCCTGGTTTCCACAACAATTAAAAAGATGGGAAAAAACCAAAATGAAAGCACTAGATATTCAGCCATAGATCATAATTTGAAAAGAAGAAAAAAAAATCATTAAGTAACTAAGTAACTAGTAAAACTAATAATAATAGTTTAGCAAAAGTTATTTTTAGGTAAGTTTCTAATAATCAAAAGTAATGCAGCTGTATACAAAAGACCAAAACATGAAAAAAATAATCTTCAGATGCTATAAATGGATAAAACTCACTGCTTGCTTGATATAAATTACATTGCTGACAATAAAGTGCATTTGAGAGAAAATAAATCACTTTGCCATCAAGTGATGATTTTTATTTGCAGCAGGAGGGAGAATGCCTCTGGAAAAGCACTCCATTGAATTTTTTGTTGTTCCAGTCTATGCTTGAGCTGGCTGTTCAGGGAAACTGTTCTCAAATATTGTACTGACACAAAATGAAATGCTGACAAAAACTTGTGCACAGTGTGATATTCCTTACATGAGATATATTGTGAGCTAACACAGAGGTGACATTTGAAATAATGGACTAGGTCGTCCCTGGGCTTAAAAAGGGAGAATTAGAGAAACTCTGTGCCGATTTTGTCCACTAAATGGTTTGCTGAGGGTCTTGTGCAAAAGTATTATCTATGTTTACAGGACGAGAACACACATATGAAGTTTTTAAAATCATCCCTGCTCTTGCAGCAGACTTCAAAGAAGACAATCTGCCCTCAGACTCAAAAAGCAGTGCCAGTTTATGAGGAAAAAAGGCATGAGGAACTGTGTATGAAGAATATATTCTATAACCTCAGAAACCTTATTTACCTTGTGATTTTTAAAAACTTCCCTTTATATACATGCTTCTAATTCAGGTACTTCCTGAATTATAGCTTATTTTTGCTTTGCAAGACAGACATTGAAGGGAGTTTGTGTACATTTTCAATGCATTATCCGCAGTCCAAAATAAGAACTCTCGTTTTTAAATGGAATACCTCTTCTACAAAAAAATTAACAAAACAAAAACTTTACAAAAACACAAAATGTGTAAAGAATGTTTCTAAGACTCTCAGTGAAGCTTCCTGTAATGTCAAATAGAAATATTCAAAAGACAAGCATCTCTAGGCAAATATTTTACCTAATAATAATAATAATAATAATAATAATGTTTTAAATGTTGTCTTTAACCTCAGAGACATTCTTCACATGAACATCCACATTTTCTATTAAATTGCTACTTTTAGACAGTACTCTGTGTAGTATGATCCTCTTAATCCACAATTCAGGACTGATAATCATTCTTTCTTTTGAACATTTCTAGGGATCTGTTGAAATGCTTGACTGCCTAAACTACAGTAATTTCCTTTATGCAGTTGCAAATTAAATTTTGTAGAAGTGGAGAGTGATTTAAAAAAAATAAATTTCCTTTTAAGAAACTTAATACAGAAAAAAAAAAATCAAGAGGTAGAGACATTCATAGCTCTGCAGTTACACAGGGAGACAGAACAAAACAAGAAGTGACAATTTTACAATTGTATTATATGTACTTTCCTCACCCAAACTGACGTACAATGTAGGATATTTTACATAAACACAGAGCTCATGTTGTTTTTATCTTGGAATACTTCTTTCTCATCTTTTGAATATACCAATAAAGAACACTGACTGATTTATAAATATTTCTCCCTGCTTATCCGTCACTTTCCTCAGAAAAACACAGTTTGTTTACTTTATACTCTGTCAGTTCAAATGGTGCCAAAGTGACTAAGTCCAGTAAAATAAATAATACATTCCCTGGAAAAACCACATGAGCAAAAAACTTGAATAAAATAAGCTGTATGAATAAAAACCAAACCAAACACAAAACAAAACCCAAAACCAAAACAAAAAAGCGACAACATAAAAAGCCTCCACAAAACAAAACAAAAAAAAAGCAAACCCCAACCAACCTGTGACCTTACTATTAAGTTCATTAGCAAGCACCTAAAAGAAAAAAAATCACAATTCTAAGCAAAAACCTAGAGAATGTAGCAACTATAATTACTAGCAATATTATGTAATGTAATTGAAGTATATATGTAGAAAATTTGGGTTTAAAAGCAACTCTTTTATCACTTAATGATTTACCCATAGAAGTCCTTACTCTACCAAATATTATTACAGATGGGGAACATCAAACTGGTAGCAGTCCATCAAAGATGCAGGAAATAATGATTTGGATTCTCTGAAAAGCTGTCCAGATGAAATTTCTGCTTTAGATGTTTTTTTCATGCAGATTTTGGAAATGAGTATATAAAATTTCACTCCTAGTTTGATCTGCGCTTCACAGATGGATGTTTGTAAGGGGGTCCAGCCACTAGACATGCCGAGACTCTGAAGTTCAAAACCAAAACCAAACACAAGTCATTGCTTATTCACCACATAGACCTTGTCTTTATTACCTGGTTATTCTTGATAGAGTCGAACAAGATCTTTCAAAGGGATGGCAACAATACCACCGAGGGCTGTAATTTGAGCTGCAGTTTCTCTCCAATACAAATGAAACTAGTCCCTATTTCGCAACACATTACACAGAGATAGTGGTTGAAGTCAGGCTAACGACTTCCACTGATGGCATGCTTTTATGTCGTTTTCTTGAAACATGAATGAAGGAATGAAAACTTGTTATTCTTTTACTTCTAAAGAATTCTTTGTAATCTGAACTCTACCTTACAGGTTCTAGAAAACAGAATTGTTTAATTCCTGCATTTTCAAATGCACCTTGACTTTTAAAGAGCATATCATATTAAATAAATATATATTTAGACAGGAAAAAAAAGATAAATGAATCTATCTTGTAATTCCACATTTTTTTAGAAGCAATATATAAAGCACAAGTTACCTAAGGGAATACTGAGTTCATTTATTTTCACATGGAAACTTCATCCAGTTGTCAAACTGACCAGTTTCAGAGTTCCACCCTGCCTATGTATTCCTTTCAACTTACTATAGATCCTGAAGGATCATCAGTTTGGAAAGCTAATATGGGAAAGCACCAATGTTTGAAGAGCCTCTTTTCTACTTCGCAATAAATTAATAAAAAAAACCCCAAATTTAAAAAGGTCAGCTATTATTTTCATTTGAACAGCAGTGCTAAATGTCAAAGTGGTTGGCATTAAGTAAGCTTGTAAAGTGACTATTTAAAGCACCCATGTATGTGCCAATATAAGCACTTGAGACAGACAATCTGAAAGGACAGAGAAGAAAGTACTTGATTTAGTATCAAGACTTCTGAAAAACCCCTCCTTCAAGGATTCAGTTATAATCCCACAGATACAATAATTAAATAAACTTCATATGAATTTGATCTGGCACTGATCAACTGTACAAGGTGGCTTTGTACTCGAGTATTGTACAAAGAACAATTATTTGCACTTAAATCATCTTTATGCATGAAGTAACAGCATTTCCATTTTACAAATGCAAAAACTGACTCACAGAATGGCTTGATTATTTAATAAATAATATAAAAATTATTTGTCATATTAGCAGCATTGGGCAACATAATTCAGAAGAGAAATCTACTTGCTGAGTATGTTGCTCTGTGAGTGCTGAGCTGTTCAATTTTAGACTAGCAAAGTGAAAAAGGTGATGAACTTTAACTGTTAAAATACTCCAGGACAGATGTAACTCTTTTTTAAAACAGTAATGGGAATATTTATATATTAAAAATTAAGAATATCTCAAGAGCTTGTTTAATCAGTGTTACATGGATTTTGTAAGATATTCAAGTTCTTGGCATCCAGTACAGCTTGCCAATACAAAAATGAAACACAGAAGACCAATTTACTTAATGTAACTACAGACTGGAAACTGTAGGCCCAAGCAGTAGTATCACAAATTCACTAAGGGGAAAAAATAAAAATATCCTTTTTTTCCCTTCTTCTTTTAAATACATACTGTGCTATACATCCAAAAAACTCTTTTCTGTGGGTAAACAGATATGAATTGCAGTGTCTAGAGTACAAACAATAAGCACCTTCAACTTCAACTTGAAACCTTAAGGAGCTGAAGGCTCTCATCTCCATGATAGATCGTGCCCTTTAGAACTATGTGAAGCAGCATGGTGGAAAAGAAAATTGGAAAGTGAAGCAAGACATAAGAAATTCCGAGCAGATTTACAAAGGGCAGGTACCTGCATCCTGGTCCCTTTTGTGTATTATTCTTTCCATGAGGACAATATAACTCTACTGGTTTCTGCAATACTGGTAGCCAAAAAAAAAGGTTACATCCAGATTGCTACAACATCTGCAAGGTATGGATGAAGATCAGAAACCACTTGCTAGAGATTAAGTATCTCAAGTGCTCTGGGCCTTTCCTAGGATTGGGTGTGGACATAACAGAGAGGATGGGAAGATGATAAAAATATTTTGTGACCCCAACACACTTAAAAAAAAAATAATCTGCTCTAACTGGAATTTCATATCAAAAACCAGCAAAGAGATTTCCATCTAAATTATTTTGTCAACAGCATGGTGGTACCCTTGCTAACCTTATATGGCACCAGTGAATAATTAGATACACAGGGGTGTGACTCCAATTGAAGGTGTTGGCATTGTAGCACTCTGTGAAAATATTAACTATGAGGTTAACTCCAATTTTCTCTTCTTTAATTAAATGCACATGGTACTAATGAGGTAACCTACTGTTCCTTGATAGCACTAATTAGCTAAGAGGAGAGCACACTCTCACACTGCAATTTAAACCTAAAAATAAGGTTGAAATATGCTAATTGCAGGCAATTTAAAACAGTACAAGTTGTAGAACTAGTCATAATAAGGAAAACTGACTGCTTTACAGCTCTGCAGCTGTAAATTTGGTTAAAACCAAAACACCCCACATAATTTTAGAACAATTTGGCAAAATATCCACCTCAAAATGGTTATTTAATTCAGAGTACAAATGAAAATCCAAATTAAATACAAAAACCTATCATTTTATTTATCTAGAAAAAGATAAATAATGCCTGATAAATATGAACAAAATCTGATGAGGTCTATGAAGAAAAATATCCTTTTCTAAGCCTAACTTGTAGCCATTAATTTTCCTAAACACGTCTCAGCTTCATCTGTAGAGGTGTTGAGCAGCTGCAGCTTACACTGATGTTGACGGAGCCCTGGGTACTCAACTTATCTGAAAGTCTGGCCCTAAAATTAGACTCCTGAATGGGGGAAAGAAAAGGAATAAGGGATCATGTTTTTTCAAGAGAAAGTAGATTTTAAAGAACAAATCTGTGATCCTGGATAGAACTTTGAAGTGTGTGTCCTTTATATGGTAACAACGGTGAGGCTTAGTCAGGGAGTTGTAGATGAAGTTGCATAGCACATTAACTTGTAATTAACTCACAGCTTTTTCAAATTTCTTCTTTAAAGCTTCAGCTGTTGGGTAAAGAGAAGATGGACAATCAGTCTTTTGCTATAAAAGCAATTTTGCTGACTAATGCATGGAGAGACAGTGGACTGAGCTTTGGCAGAGACAGATTACTTTTTATTTTTTTCTCTTAGTATTTTTTGTTCTTTACCCAAAAAGAGTAGCAATGCAAAGAAGATAAAAGGATTACAAGATCCTTTAATAAGACAGAAACTGGAGATGTCAATTGAGTATAGGCACAGGAAAATCTTGAACTGAATGAAAATAGCATTTCTCACACAAACAGAATGTTTCATCTCATTTTCTGAGTCGCTAAAGAAAATAAACACCAAAGAAACATTTTGTCATTCCAGAAAAGAGTAAAATCTATTTAAGTGTATTTAGAGATATAAATGCATGCTGTACATATTATAATCAGAAGATTTCCATAAGGCATAATGAATTATCAATAAAAACTATGTAAGCTAACTGACTTCACACTACATCTTTTGTTTTAATTTTAAACAATTATATATGCCTACACTTCATTTTCCAGGTGTTCAAAATTTAATTCCCCTTTAGGATTGTTAGATCAATGCTGTGGTGGGATCTAACTCCCGAGTCAATGAAGTTATGCTACACAAAGACCCATGAAATGCCCATTTCACATTTCCTGAGGCATTATTATAACTGATAGATTTTCATCAAGGACCACAGCTATCATATGCTACAAGAAAAGCACAAGAGTAATCAAAAGTAATGTCTCATTTTCCAGGTGATTCTTAACAACATCAGAGAATCTGCTTAGTAGTATTTATAGGTTACATGACTAGATGGACTATTTTCAACTGCAAAGGAGACTAAAAGACCTAAAAGGGTCCTCACCAATCTTAGCTAGGCATCAGATTCATGATTCCAAGTCAGTGACTGATTTAATTCTGCACATGTCAGCAAGACTAATTAGATGATAATGCAGATGTTGAGGCAACTACCAGTCTGTGCACCTCAACTTATGCCATCTCTCATCAATCTCAGTCTCAAAAAGCAAAATGTCATCTCCCTTCTGAACCCAAAATTTCTCTCTAAGAGAACACAAACACCATGACCTGTGCATGTAAAAAGCAATGGTCCTGACTTAGGCAGCTGCAATGATCTAAATGGGTTGCAAATATGCTCAGATCCAGTTCTACTTACGTAATTTGCTGTGTGGTCCAGGAAATTACCAATGTACCACAAACAAGAGGTGTTAAATAGATATTAGTGATGAGTGGCACTGGAAAGCGCTTTTTTGTCTTTTTACGTGCTATTATTTGCTCCTGTACTCGGGCTTTTTGTTCCTAATCTCAAAAGACTTCCCACAGAACTCTGTGAGGACTTTAACAGAGCCAAGATGGCTTGGGCCATCTGTTTTAAAGTAGTCTCTACAAGGGTGACAGAATCACACAGTTCCCCAATACACACAGTCTTGGTGCAGCAATGTCCAATTCGCATCTCTGTTTCTGAGACAGAAGCACAACAAGTGATACTGGAAGGTACCCATATTTCATAGCATGAATGACATTTCTGCATGCAAACACCTCCGACAACAAGCAGTCAAGTGGAAGTAAAAACTTTTCTAAATGCAAAGATAATTAGCCCCACAACAACATCCTACTGAAATGATGCATATAATTCAAATAGATTAGAAAAGATTACTGTTTTATCTGGTTGACAGTTGCACTGTAAAGTGATACAGCCAAGCTAACCCTAAAGAAAAGCTTTCCCATCTTCAGCATACACAATGAAGTTCCTGCAAATCTTTTCTTTCTTAAATAGTTTGTATTCCATTAAGAACATTCTAATAAGTGAATGAAGGATTTCATAGGAAGCTAGTAGGCTGTGGAGCAGTTACCAGTTAAGCACTGTAGAAATTAATGTAAGTTTAAATAATTTCTACAGGATGAAGCCACCTCATAAATATAGTGTTACTCTCCTTGAGGGATGTTTTAGAGAAACATACCTCTCATGAATTAAGAATTATTTTCTTTAAACTTCTTTTAGGTTGTTTGCATAAATTACCAGTTGAGCATTGATGATAATAAATAGTAAGAAATTTTATGCCATTGGGTTCTGCACTGAACCCAGTATCTATAGATTTTGGTTTTTTTGCTGAAATATATCCAGAAATCAGAATTTTATTTTTGTTCCTGCAAATAAATAGGAAACCCCACCTGAGCTATGGCCATAGGAATCAGAAAACCAGGAAGATCTTGTTCTAGTCTCATTTGCCCAATAGTCAGGTCTTGGCAGCCAGTGCCCTCAGCCTCTGTTTCCTGAGACACATGGATTTTCTCAACTGTTTGGCCCAGATTCCCAGTCTAAAGCATCCCACTCAGTTTCAAATACGTGACCTACATCACTGACAGCATATATAAAATCGTCATGTATATGCAGACATATACAAAACCCACATACCTAGTGTTTTCTTCTAACAGAATATAAATTACTATTAATCCACATCATATGCAAAAGATATAAGGAAGAAAACACACTAATGCATAGCTTCATAGTACATTTTGATTTTTATACTGGGTAACTATTGTTAACTAGGTCTGTACTACAAGAAAATAAAAAGTTCCCATAATTTCTTCATTTTGGACATCCTTTGATAACAAATCTCTGATCTAAAAATAAAACAAAACTTAGCTGATTATCATTTATTATTTATATTTATTTATTGATGATATCATTTATATATCTATGCATACTACCAACATGAGGTAAATAATGTTTAAAAATATATATTTAACTCAGAGACTCAGTTTATGATGGTTTAAATAGAGTTAGTCTTGCAAAATAAAACACATTTTCTCTCCAATGTATACTTTTTAAAGATTTCAAGTGAATGAGGCCTAAAGTCACTCAAGATTTGTAAGTATACAGTAAATGGTTGAAGGAGATAGAAAGTTGTCCTACCAAAGGGTTATGTGAAGTAAAAAAAAAAAAAAAAAAAAAATTTTCTAAGGAAGACAAAGTACATTACAATATATTTATACAATATATATATAATAAATTGCTATGCAAGAAAATGTCATGTTTTAGAAATGTTTCACCATATGCTGGAAATTTCTCCTTTACAAGCTCATTATCCAATAGTAGCTCTCAAGAATAAATCTCATTTACATATAAAATAAGAGTATGGCCTACTCTTTAAAGGCACAGTGATAAACACACCAATTTGACAATTACATTAATATGAATATTTGCATAGTCTCCCATCTACACCTGTTCTTAATTTGAAGCAGCTGCAGAAGAATTCACACCACATAATCTGAATATGCCACTGAGTCACATAAACACACTAACACTTCTCATCAAGCTTTTTTTTTTCCCTCTGTTTATATGTTTGTTTTGAATTTACATGAACCCACAGAAAAAAAATTTTTGGTTGGTCAATATATATTCATCAGTGATAACATACAGGGGATAAATTGCCTTTTTTGTTGTTCTTTTGGGTTTTTTTGGTTTTTTTACTCTGATTCCTATAACAATGAGCATTTAACTTCCATAATTAGATGAACAGCACATAGATACTCAATATTTTACAGCTTATCGTACTAGATACACCTCCTGTGAAATATGTTTAAAACATGTGCAGTCACCACTCAGCACAATGAAATCCTTAAGGCTCTTAGCAAAATAGGACTGAGTGGTCACCACTTCACTTTCTTGCAAAATCGGTGCTTTGCACTATTTAGAAAACTCTGTGTTTTGTACAGCAGCATAAAAGGAACAACAAAACCACAGTTGACTGATAATTCAAAATGACAGTTCACGCTAACGACACATTCTTCCTCCATGTATGCTGCTCCTTTTTGATATACAAACAAGAAATAATTGAGTAATTTAAGACATTGACTCTATTCCTATGCATTCTGACTGTCATTAGGCCCCATTCTGTAATGTTAAACTCATTCAAACTGAAAGAAGAAAGATGAGGGAAAGGCAGCACATGTGGGAAATAACTGAATATATCACACATGCCTGATGCAGCAATGATCGAGAAGGATAATGCCAAACGCAAAATGCTCAGTATTAATACTAATGCTAAATTCTTATTCAATGAATAATCAGCAGCACAGACATACAATCCATGTTCTTCTTTCCACAGCTTTCTCAGGAAAAACAACCCATTACAGGGCCTGTGTTGCTTATGAGGGTGTTGCCTACAACCTCTGAACTGATGGTTTTACTTAAAGCAGATGAGACTCCTCTGTGTTTCAGAACAAGTATTTAAAACTGGATATCCTTTTGAACTGGGATCCATCATCAAATACTGTGGTAGATCTACAATCCCTAGCACCAAAATAAATATAAACTGGAGGGCCAGGTCTGAACAATCTCAGCCATTCTGACACTGAAACTTCACCCAGATGCAGGAATTTTGTTAACAGAAAACCAGCTCCTCTGGTAGCTATCAAAAAGTGTAAAAATTTTTATATTAAAGTTATATTTTAATAGAGATAACATGGTATGTTATGATGATTCTTTCAGTGCAGAAAAGATCATTGCATCTGCCTGAATCTCTCACATCAAGGAGAGCTGACAATGCTTTTCCAGTTCTAGACTAACAGAACGAAAATGTGGGGATCTTAACTGTCAGAAATCAGGAACTGCAGCAAAGACAAATGACAACCAGTCTGGACAACATGTAGGACCACTGTAAGTTGTCACCAGAAATGAAAATGGACAAAGAATTAACCAAATTATTTTAAGAATTTTCAATATTAAAAATATGTATATTTAATTTAATAGTAAACTATCATTTAGCTGTAAAACAAATAAAAAGCAACAAATATTTTGTAAAAGAGAGACTATGATGTTTCTATGATGTGAAGCAGAGGCCATGCTGCATAACTCCTGGGAGTAATTTATTTTGATACAGATGTCTGGTACTTTCTAGGTGACTTAGCAGGACTCTGGACTGGGAAATTTCTTCCTACTCCTCTAAATATTTAGCCTCTCCAGGCTAAAAAAAAGAAATACAACAAATTCCATATTTTACCATTATTTACACGTTGACTGGATGAGATACTGCATCAGCCTTTGCTGAGCATGGTTTTAAGCACACTAAGAAACATCCCTGAAGTTAAGTCAAATGACTCAGAAACTCTAAGCATTTGATGCAGCAGAAGAAAATTCAAGAATTCACTGTTTGCTGTAGTCCTACCCAACCAGATAGATATGTCAACTAATATTTATATATTGAGACACCATATGTGTCACACAAAACTTACAAAAGAAAATAAGAAAGACCAAAGTTAAACAGCTTGTGCACATTAAACCAATGTTTGCACACCCATGATACCTGAGTTGGGAAGAAAAGCACCAACTGATGTTAAACATTCCTAGAAATCAGGATTCTGCTAAAGAACAAATAATAAAGTCAAAAATCAAATGTATTTTAAAATAATTCTATGTACCTAATAACATGTTGAAACTGGATATCATCCCCAACATACTGTAAATCTTTTAATGTTAGATTAAAAAACCTGATATGAACATCAAATGATGCAACATGATACCTACATCAATTTGTTCATCCATCCTCATTTCAAATGCAAAGCTGTACTGTGATTTTGAAACTCAGAAAATTCTTGAAAGCAATCATTGTGGAGTTTGGTACACACACTTTTGTATGAGGGGTATAAAAGCAGCCACTCTTCCTGAAGAGGTCTTCAGCTCCCTTCATATTTTTTCACAATGATAAATACTCTTATCAAAGGGAGCGTGGGATGGATGACTACTCTAGGGAGAGTTGATCAGCAGAAAAACTAGCACAATCTTTTATCTAAAATTAGCCTCAATGTAAGAGATGTAAATCATAAATTGCCTCCTAGGAGTAAGATCATACCCTAATCTTTCATATATGTCTTATGCTTAAGGTGAGCCATTCTATCAAAACCATATCAAGTACTTTTGCCTTTCTTGTCTCAGAGAGCAGAAACATAGACACTGGTCTTAGGAAAAAGGAAACACAAAATATTTTTTAATTACCACCACCTCCTAGTACAACCTCATTGCTATTTCTATCAGACCCAGAAGAAAATCAGAGGTGATACAACTGCTCTCAGTGAAACCAAACATATGGAAGACTTATACTGATTTATAGCTTTTAAATGTATAACAGATATTTTAATTAGGAAAACAGTATACCCAGAAACACACAAAGTATCTGAATTACAACAAAAAATTCCTCAATTTTATATTGAAAAAAATATTCTCTCAAGCTAACTCTCTGTTCTTTATCATATTCTTTTAGTACTTACTTAACTTCCTACAAAATTGAAATATAGCTTATTTCAGAACAGGACAGTCAATAAGAGAATTTCATTTTGCCTATTTTCATAGCAGCAATTTGTATGAGATTACATGTGAACTACAATAAAGTTAAAATCAGGTTTATAACTTACCTTGATACTGTGTTTCATAGTTGTTTTCATCAACCTAGTGGTAGATGATAGACTGACACGTCAAAAGAATGGAACCTACTTAAAAAACTGTGTTGTAGAGGCTTTTTCAAATGCTTCCCTTACTTCTAAGGTATGCAGGCACCCTTTCTCTCTTTTTTATTGACTGGGTTATTTGTATGGGAACTGAAGACATCAAAAAGAAGACCCCTTTTCCTTACAGTGGGAAAGCCATGGAAGTCCTGTATGTAGGACCAGGAACCTGAAGATCTGGGATTCACTGCCTGCCTGGCCAAAGCTATAACATAGATACGAACTCATGGGAGTGCCATGGAACTTCCAATGGAACTGAGGTACTACCTTTCTCTTTTTGAAAGCCCCTTTTTAATCGCTTTCAGAGCATGACACACGTTGAGCATCTAATTCGCTCTGCGGTGTTATAAAGTGTCTGTGTAGCTTGAAATCATTTGAGGGTCCATTTTCCTTGAGCTTAGTCATATTAATCCAATCTTTTCACCATCATGGAGAGTAATTATGGCTAGTAAAATGCATACTGCACCATCCTCATGTCAGCATTGTGTCGTAAAGAGAATTGTTCATTAAGAGGTTGAACAAGGAAAGGTTAGATATTTTTAGGGGTTTCCATCTTAAAAGCATGACTAAAATCAGTTGTGAGAAGTCCAATGGACTATGATTTGTGAAACGTGAAGTTTGCCGGTAAAACCAGACTGTTCTTGAAGGGAAGTCAAGTTCACTTGAATGGTCAAAAGCATATCATCCGAAGAAAAACATATTGGCTTCTGGATATTGTTTGAAAAGACAGAAGAATGGCAAACTGAATTACACAAAATTATCATTTAGCCTACTGGGCTGCTCTTAACAGCGGTTGATACTCAGTGCCCAAAGAGAACTGGCACAGTGGCAGATGAATACTGAGATGTGTTCCTGAACTTGGATATGTTGCTTGAAAACCTCCATCATCCTTTCAGCTTAAATTCATGTCTTTTACTCCACAAACAAGAGAACAAATTGACTCTGTGGACCATCAGAAGAACTACAAGAGCTGGAGGGATGATAAAAGAGCAGAGATATCTTTGGCTCTGTATGGGTCATATCTCCTTCTCCTTTACCAAGGAATATTCAAAACATTAGCCAATGGTATTTTCTCAAAAGTTTGAATATATATACCTATTCCTTGTGTTCACACAGTTGGGCATGAAATACAGTCAGGGATGTACAAGCATAAACTAGCTGCCTGCTGTTCAGTCCCACTTGAATAGGTACACCAATGATGCATGCCTCTGCGGGTCTTTGCGGGTTTTTTCCCTCCTTGCACTCTGTTGGTAGTGCCTGAATGCCCTGAATGCTGTCTGGATATCTGATCCACATTAAAATTTTGTACAGTTAATAATACAAGTAGACCCAAATCTCTAACATAAAGCTTTCCTAACTACAATAGTAAGAAGAATGAAAATAAAAGTTTCACCCTAACAATGAGATGAATAGTGAAAATGAATTCTAATGCATTTTAAGTTTAAAACCAGTGGATTTTTGATCATGGACTGCTAGTCTAGTCAAGTGTATTGATCAGTATTTGTTAAAACAAATAGTTTCTCACTGTTTTTTCTCTAAGAGAGAAAGCACATGAATTTTGATTCTATAAAAGATACCCTTCTTGTGTAAAACACATTTAAAACTAATAATAAATAATGAAACTAAAACAGTTTATATGTAATGAAATGAAAATCACAACAGTAAATGCCCCAGAATGAAAAGAGGAAAAACAATATATTCACCAATTTTGTGGCACCATTCCAAAGCCTCTGTGTTAATGATGTGTAATCACCAAGGAAAAGACAAGGAAAATATAAAATTATCTGCAGGGTGAAACAAAAGTTTTCAAAATCTTTTTAGATTTTCTGTTGACAGTTTTACAGAGGAGGGCAAAGTGACTTAAATAACAAGGATTCTTCTCTGAAAAATGATTCTGCTTGTGAGCTCCTCCTAAAATCATTGACATTCATGGAGGTTTAACTGAGAACCAATTTTTGTGTAAATCATGTGGTGCAACAACATCTCTGACATGTTAGATCTCACCTTAACTACAAGAAGGGGTCCAATACTGCTATCACTTAAATAACTTAGAGTTTTCACTTAAAAAAAGTTTAATCATTCCACATATAATAAAAGTATTATTAAATAATTTTGTGCATTTTCATTACACTCAAACTTATTTTAAAGATGATGCCATTACTGTATTCAAACCTTTCTGAAAGCACTTCCAGAAACTTACTGTACTTATAGTAAAAAAAAAAATTAATTGAAAAATATCCAGTAATTCAAACAAATTTAGATAAATATTTTAACTTAAGAATCAAACCCCTATAATAAATTGGCAGGTTTTACTATTTCAGTGTATCTTTGCAATGTTACCTAAACCCCAGAGGATCAAGAAATCAGACTTAACAGCTACTGATACATCTCTGGATGCATTTTAGGACACTATTATTAAAGCTGTTAAAGCTGATACTGCTGCACTTATGTTTTTTTAACTACAAATATTCTAAAGAATAATACACAAAGTCATAACTATTTGCTTCTAGAGGTATGGCTAGAGTATTACAATACCCTCCACAGCCCAATTACAATGACTGAATACTCACTCATTCAAAGAACTCTAACCAGGTATTCCCCACCCAGAAAAAAAAAATAAAATTTCTAGACTAAACTATTTTTCTGGATGCTAAATTAATATGACTTTTCTTAATGTGAAAAGAGACCCCTCTTTTAATCTTGACTCTGAAACTTATTGGGTCATAGTATCTGCAAGTCCTTAAAATGGTTGCAATAACAATGATCTCATAAGTGGGTTGTTAGACTAATTCATTTTATTTTCAGGCACTATGAGACAATCACCTCAACACTATAAACAGTTTAAAACACTCTGAAAGTGGGTGTTTTTGGAAGAAAAAATATACAAGTTGGTTGGGGTTTTTTAATAAATTCTGTTTCTTGTTTCAGTGCATTTACTGCCATGAAAAGCAAATTACTTTTATAATTAATGTTTTCCTATTAAAAATGTCCATTTTTATTAATTTGGTGGTATTTCTTACAAGTCTTACTGATAATTATGAAGTCAATACATTTTTGTACCTAACAGCCTGAAAAAGTCCAGACTATATTAATAATGGGAAAGCTACAGCTATTTAGATTATGCTCATAGAAATGATTTATTGTAATCTAACAAGTGAGGATTAAAATATCCAAAATGCTCATACGCTGAAAGTGAATTTAAATAGATGAAATGTGGATTTAGGGTGCTACCTGAATTTTACTAAATGTCAGCTACTATCAAGTCTTCAGTCCTCTGTTCATACAACAGTACATAAATATGCAGAAAATAAAAATTATTTCTGAAAAAATAATAAACAATCATTTTCTTTAGGGTGTTTTAGGTAAATTCTGTAACTTAAAGAAGGCATTAAAATCTCTTTAAAATAGCTTCAATGAGTCTTTATCTTTTTTAAGAAAATGCCAGATATTTCTTCATTCCTAAAGTTTGCTTTTTGATCTAAATTGCACAGAGCAATCCCAATGCTTCAGCCTGTATTCACCTTTTCTGGAGGAAAGTTTCATGTACTTTTATATTATAAACCTCACTGCAGTTGTATAGCAAGCATGCCAAGCTATCAGTCACAGGCAGAACAGTGAGATACTTTCACTCCATGGATAGTCAGGGCATCGGTACTAGAACCCTGAATCCTTCAGCAGAACCTATATGGAGTACATTCATAATATACCAGCAAGCCACCAGAAATTAGATGGATTGCATATCTCCAATATTCCAGATGATATCTTAAAAGCTATTTTAAACCTGAAATTGAATATTTCCCTGTTTTAATTGGAAACACAATTTTAAATTTAAGATAATATCTTCTTTTTCTCACCTATGTTACATCTCTGGTCATTCGCAGTCATACAGTAACCAAAACACTGAGCTTCTCTTCTCCTTTATCATTTAAGTGTTGAACACAAGACTAAAGAAAAAACATTTTCTCAATTGTTAAGCACATGACCATATTTATTTTGTGTATTTTCTAACATTTATTAGAATTTACTTTCTAAATTAAATTTAGAAAGACATCAATCCTGTACAACTGCCCAGCCCTCTTGTAAACCCTATCTTCCTATTTTGTTTTTTGTGAGTAAAATACATGCCTCCTGTTGCTATGGAAGACTTGGGGTTTTGCATTTTTTCTTCCTCACCCAGTGTATGGGTTCAGCCATTTCTAATCATGGTATTTTTTTGCATACACCAACATCAATCACAATTTGCCTCTGAATTTGCATTATTAATTTCCCTTCAGATACTATGCCCTCAAAGCAAGGATTTTCATGGTATCCTACTCTGTTCTCGAAACAGAAATATATATTGCTTTGCCTATGATTTCACTCTAAATCTTCTACTCAGAAATATTTTACTTAAATTTGGAAATTTGATTATTCCTAAGCATCAAGTCTGTAACTATATGTGCACTAAATTACAGCTGCATCAATTTAGAAATCACTTCTGCAAGTACTGTGTTGATTTCAATATTTTTTTGCTCACATGTTGGGTTACTGTACTGGTTCTCCTCAATACTGGGGAAGACGTCTTTCCTATTAGACAGAAAGTATATTTATTGAATAAATGGATTTACTGTGAACACTTGCGGGAAAATCTCATTCTTCATTTATACTTCATGTTCGTGGCAAGATCCTTGAAGCATATCAATGTTGGTGAAACACTGTACAGTTCCTTTTGTATATATTATTATTATTATTATACAATTGCTTTTCAAAGCTTCACATAATCAAGCAGTAAAGCACTGAAGTAGTGTTAAGTAAAGTTTTCACCATTAATTCTATTTCATAAGACCTTCATCTGTGTGTCTCAAGAAAATATTAGAAGCATAATAAGGCATAAAAAGACCGGGCAAAAAAGAAGTGGCAATTGTTGACAACCTCCTTCCACGACAGGATGGGCCGATATGCTTTTTCCACCCCACTGTGTGACTGCGTTTTCATCAGCACACATACTCACATGCTTTCCTTCTGTAGCATTACTGTGCACTGTGTGATCATTTGGATCATTTTAATGCTTTTTAGCACAATTTTACATGCATACATCCCAAGTGATGGCAAAGTAAAATGAACACCTATGTTGATCTTGGCATACATTCAGATTCCTGATTAGCTGGCTCCTCACACCCCCAGTAAAGTCAGCTTGCTCGGTAAAGCAACTGGACAACTATGACATCACAAAATAAAGTCTAACAATTAGAAAATGTCAAGAAAAGAATTCAATTCACATAGCAAAATTAATCTGAAAATTGTGTGGAGAGAAACTGAAATTTTGTGCAAAGTTGCATATACTACTATTAACTGAAAAACCTTCATCGTTTAGTCAGAGAACTTGAGTTTTGTCCAAAAATTTTCTTGACTTTATAATTGTCTGATGAAAGGAAAAGCAGGAAAAATTTTGGCTGGGAAAAAAAAAAAAAAAAAAAGACTTTCCTTAACAATGAATTAACTAGAAACAATTCTGAAATGTCTACCCCCATCTAGAGCATTCATAGAGTATTTTGTTTTGTTGCTCTTCCTGCTTTGGTAATTTCTAAATCAATGTACACTAATGTGTTTTTCAAATTCAAGAGTATCAGGAGAGCCATGCTTGAGTGGTGCGATCCTAAACTGGCATAATTAGGGCCCTGCCTGGGAGCAGACCCTTTAATAGAGCTGCACACTGAGTGGGGAACCATTCACACTTTCCCTCTCAGCTCTTCATGAGCTTTTCTGGGCAATGAGCCAGCTGGGAAGAGAATCAGGCTGATCCAACCTGTTGCAAGAGCCTGGAGACGTGGCTCAAGGGAACCTCCCAGCTCTGCCGTGGAACTCCTCGCACAGCCGCAAGAGGAGAAGTCGCAGCCGTGCGTGTTGGCTGCACTGGGAGGGACAGCAAGGGGACAGAGCTTTCCAGCTGCTCAAGGAGGCAAATCAACTTCTCAGTAGTGCTTGGGGATTTCTACAGTTCAGAATAGAAAAAAACTAGTCCACTCATCCCATACACAGCATTATTTCCTGGTGTCAGACAGGCTGCAGGTTATGCTGTGAAGGAAAGATGTGTTTGCTGGTCTGCCATGCAAGAGCTGCCGTGAAAAGACCTAGACATCATCTCTAAAGGTTTGTCTTTCTGAATCTGAATGAAGGACAGGACTGTGTGTTCTCTCTCTACTCCTAGTTCTCTAGAAGTACCAGAATCCACAAGAGAGAAAGGGGGAAAGGAAAGACATTCCAGTGATGTAGGTGATAATTCCTGGACAGTCACAGTAACAGATTGACACATCAGATTCTGCACAGACATGTGTTCAACATTAAAATGCCCCTGGAAATCCCTGATCACATAATAATTCTAATTAGTATTCTGCACATTCAATACTTGTAAACAGAACTTGCACAATACCTCTTTTCTCAGAATCAAAAATATTTTATAGTATTGCAACAGTGTTGTCAGGATAAAGAGGTGATCACTGCATCAGCTAGTTTCTGGGGGTTTTTGTCTCTGTTAGATGTAGATGAATCTATTATGTGATAACTTCTGTTAGAAAACTGCTAGTTAAAATTTTGCCATGTTACAAAGATCATGCATAGGGCTAGCTGGAGTATTTTATACTCCTGAAAATTACAATAAGAGATAACACCTCAAGGTGTTGCATATATATTTTAAACTAAAAAGGAAACCACGCTAACTAATCCCACTTTCTTAGTAGATGTATGTTTTTAATACTGGAAGTTTTCAAGAGTAAAATGTGACTTAAAGTAAATCTGTAATTAGAAGATTTTACAGCAAGGTGGAACATGATGCAAAATATGGGTTTTCATTAGTAGAAAAGGTTATCAAAGACAGGACATAATTCTTTGGAACAAGTTCTATCTATACAAATAAGAACTTGCTAGAAAGTTTGTGATACTGACACTTCCACTGTAAATGAAACAATATCCTGTTTTTTTGATTTGTTATTGTATTTATACCTCTTCCTTAACAGAACTCCACCATATAAGCTTGAACATGGATATTTCTCCTTTCCCTTCCCCCTACACCTTACGTAAAAATAACTCCCTGCCTTCTTTCCATCTCTTGGGGTTATCCTTGTCTTTAGAGTGGGCATTACTGATGCAAATTTCTGCACGTCAGAGGATAACTGCATATTCCTCCGAATAGACTTACAAGGGAAAATGGGACTTACGATTTTTCAGCAGCTATCTTCCCAATTTAATTTACCCCAAACCTCAATGTTTGCTTATATGTAGGCCACACATTTCCTCTAGAATTATACTCGAGAGGGAGAAAGACTGTTTATCACTACTCTCCTCTTACACTACGTAATATGCCTTTGCATCTTTCTATATCAGTGTTTTCTACCATGTACAAAATCCTCCTACTTCTTATGCTCTTATCAGCTTGCATTAGATAAACAGAAATATGCAAGATGCAGTTTATGAAAAAGAGTTTTAAACCAGTTACATTTCTATTTTTGTTCACTGTAATGCAAAGAAAACTCTCTAAGTTACAACCATATCAAGTTTTTTTCTGTTTTTGAAACGGCACTTTTTGACTGACATTAAGCATGCATGGTTGAAGTCAAAGTGCATTAAATCAGAGGATATAATTTAAAAGCAGTGGGGTTTGCTTCTTTTTTCCCACATTCCCTATTTCTTATCTCTCATCAACTCCTTATATATGTTTAAAAAAGTAACTAAAGGTTACAATATTAATGATATGTTTGCTTATTTATTATGTGCAATGAATTTTAAACTCAGGCCCATATGAAGATCCAAAGGGAGATGACCAAACTAGGAGAGAGTAAAGCAAGGAGACTAGGCTAAAAGAGACTATGAATATCTTTTCATGCTAAATTTTCATGCTAAATTTTTGCATTTTGAGTGTCTTTAATAAAAAGTGGTTCTTCTGATGTTATGCACCAATGAAATAAAAATTAAGTAATTAAACTTAAGTGTATACTTTTACCAAATTTTATCAAATTATTACACTTCAGTGAAGTGCTTATGCTAAGTAAACAAAGCTTACCATAACAACTCAACACTCCATACAGCATGATATTTATACAACTGGCTTGGTACACATTGAGCTTAACCCTTTGATTCCAGGAGTCATGATTTCATGACATGCCATCCTCTGACAGAATGCATTAGTACTGATGTTGAAACAACAAATCTCCAAGCCTGAAGGAAAAAACAACTAACCAATTCATTGTAGATATATTAAACTACAGGGCTGAAGATAATTATCTATTTATTCTAATTGATATAATGTTCACAATCCTACTCTATGAAAATAAACTACTCCTTTAGAGTCATTTACTGGAATAGAAACACCTAGCAAACAAATAGAATTACAACTGTGCAAATCACCGTGCTTAGCAGACAACAACAGTATGTGTATCATGGACAGATCAGTCTAAGCACAGAGGAAGCCTACCTGGAAGGGAAATAATTGCAATGCTGTACACGAATACCCACCAATGGCAGAAAATTGACAGCATTTACCTTTGGGTTATGCTTGTGCTCTCACAGTTCTTGAAGAACCCCAAGTCTCACTCATGACTGTAAATGTAATATGAAAATAAAGCCCCCAGTATTAAAACTCAAGCTAAATGATACAAGGTTCTTCAGTGGCTCTAAGGACAATGACTTTCTGCCCTAGGAAAACAAACTACATGTTCTAACTGCCAGGGTGACATTTTTCCCTGTTATGCCTACTATGGAAATTTGGTGATAGGGAGAGAAATCCTTGAAAGCAATTAGTAACCTTCACCGTTAATTACCATTATAACAAATTCTACAGATAAAAAAAATATTCTGAAACAAAAAATGGTACTACAAAAATCTTAACTTTACTAGAGCAATATTTTACTGGATGCACAGTAAAATAGTAAATGCTATTATCTCATAATATGCAGGTTAACATTACCCTCAACTCTCATCACAAACCCTCCATAGCTATTTTGCAATATGTCATTAATCAATGTATGTACTGATTGGATCCATTCAATTGGTACATCAGTGTAATGAATGGCATATATAAACATGTTTCAAATACATTTATTCGGATATCTATACATGAAAGTAAAATCACTACCACAACTGGTACTCAAGCTTGTCAAAAGGGATGTTTTTCTTCTTCTGTTTTACATAAGACATGCTAATGGTTATGCCATCTGCAGTGTGAAACCCAGACAAATGTAAATCAAAGTAATAGTAGATCAAGACAAGCGTCTATCTAAAACTGTAATTTTTGCAGGTATTCTGTTAACTCGCAATCTAAATATAAGCCTCCTGTCCCTGAAAATATAGGATAACTACTAGTTAAAGGTAACTTTTGCATTAGAAACTAAAACAAAAAAATTCTACACTTTTACAATCGATCACATAGTTAGTGGTACATTTGTAAAGGCTTTTAATGAAGATACAAAAGACACTCAAATTATTCTAGGAAAATTTCAGGAGTTCCCCTAAAGACATCCCCTCAGTAAAGCACAGTAGAACATGATGACTTACCCAACAACCTCTTTTTGCAAAGCTGAGGACATAAATTTGAAGGTTTCTTCAATCAGCTTTCAACTTGCTGATTAGCTAGTAGGTGCTGTAAGTCACTAAAATACTTGACACATTATGAAATAACAGGGAACATACATAAAACACCATATGCTACTTCCCCCCCAGAAAAGATGGCCACTAAAATAAATACTAGTTTTTCCCCTCTTTGGCTCATGGGATAATAGAATAGTTTCCATCAAAATACAGAGCACAAGAGATGCATGGAAAGGCTATTACTTAATAGCCACATTTACTTGCAGATGTGTGAGCTAGTTTTAAAGGTTTTATTGCATTTTTACTAGATTTATAAATCTATTCTAAAATATCAACAGTTGCCAGATTAGTAAATTGCTCTGAAATGGAGGAAATTAGCTATGCACTAATTTAGAGTATTTTAAAATATTGGGGTAAGTCTGTTTTCTTAATCACAAACACAAGTACAAGTATTTTTGCCTTATAACCCTCAATTTTGTCTTATAAACCTTATACAAATTTAGCTATTTCTACTGCTAGAAGATTTTGGCTAAAGTTACCATTAAATTTGGCATAACAAAATAATAGTGCTGTATAATTTTATGACAGTATTTGGTCAAACAAGCAACATGATGATCAGAATGTGAATTTCCACTACATGATGAACAATGGACAGTAAGAGACAGAAAGAGAAAAGCTCATAGGACTCATGTCCAAAACCTTTACACATCCTTTTCACTAAAATATAAAATTTAAATGCAGTTTGTGTTCATACCTGAATTTACATGGCATTTCATACATAAAACCAAAGTCTGGGAGAAAATTCCATTTTTCCTCTCCTTTAAAAATGAACCAAATGAAGTGTTCAAGGCCAAAAAGAGACACTGTGTACACATTGATAATGGAAGAAAAAGTTGGAAACATAAGCAATAATCTAGGCTTTAGGGAGCATACAACAGTTCTGAAAATAAAAATATTTGCTTTATTTTCTTTTTCCTGCCTCTCAAGTAGGACTCATGAGATGCTGACTCCTCCTGGGAAACAAGTGATACAGCACTAACACATCAGCCCCTAGCTTTAAAAGGCATCAGGCCAAGGTTAGTGTTTCAAGAGCATGAAAGCACAAGACTCCCTCTCTTCATCTCATCACCCTCTGTGTTCTGTGCATGACTGTCTTTTGCCTCCAAACAGTTTTCTATCATTTCACCAATGCCTACTAGAAACAGTGCACCCCAGTCTTCTTTAACCTTGAAAAGAAAATTTGTGAATGGGTAGAGAATGTGAAAAGAGAAGTCAGTAGTTCCTGGACTGTGCTGGTTTAAAAGGTGGAGGGTTAAAGTAAGAAAAAAATGTGTAAAACATATACTAGGAAAATATCACTATTTATGCTTGTTTCATATAGTTTCCTTATTGCATGGTGTTGATCAATTTAGCGGCAGAACATAGGGCTGGACGGATCTTGTACACTCCTTGTACAACCCATATTATCTTTTAGAATGAGGAGCTAGCAGAATGAAGTACTTTCACAATATTCATTAAACCAATCATTTTCATGGTTCAACTCTTCAAGGTCACTAAATCCACTTAAAAAACTCACATAGTTCATAAGCTTCTACCTTTATGACTACTCTTCTTTTGTGTCTTCAGTGCAGAAGGTATTTGATACAAAGCAAATGTGAATTTGCATTTACAAAGTCAAGGGTGAAGACTGGAAAGTTGAGAGGGTCCCAGGACTCAGCCTCAGCCAGGACTGGACTACAACTACAGTATGTCAGGATTCCGTCATGTCGTGTTTTCCTTTTTTCCATTTTCTTTAGTCATATTCCTAAATTCTTGTTTGGTTCTGAGCAAATAAATAAAACTTTAAAAATATATTTGAAGAGAGATGATCAGGAATGTGGAACTGCTTTCTGTGTCCAACATTGCTCCACCAAGTTTCACAAAGAAAAGGAGACAATGTGAATCACATTCAGAAATTGCCCAAGTGAACAAATTTCACAACATTTCCCTGGTGGAGAAAAAAAATACATTCTAGTGCCTGGGGTCCTCCATTATGCATGACAAAAACTAAAAATGAGATAAAAACACCCTACTCCATCAGAAAACAGGGGAAGTCCTGAGAGAATAAATGCTCACCCAGAAAAATAGATATGAGGAAGAGAATGGTAGGATTTATACTTTTTTTAATATCCTGAGCAAAATAAAATTGTCTGCAACAAAATGTAATTCAGCAGTTAAGCACCCATATTTGGTCTATATACAAGAGAGAACAAGTTTTGTCAGTAGAATGCAATTTGATATGGAACTCTGCATTAGGAATAAATTAATTAATACCTCATAAAAATACCACACTGATAAAATTTTCGAAGAATAAAACTCACTTTATGTTTTTACTAATGCATTTAAAATAACTTTTCAATAGTAGAACTTCTGTTTAACCATTTGCAATCTAAAGCCCAACAACATCCTAATACGAAATTTCATGATATATGTTTTTTTCTAAAATGGCAGAAGCAGTTTCACAATTTCATGCACTTTTGTTGCTAAGTTTCTGAACACTTCTCTGTCACTTAGATATAGCACCTGTGAGGAATTTAGCTTTTCTTTTTTTTTATCATGGATATTGTTTTGCTCCTAGTCTTAACATGTTTTTACAATTTAAACTATGTACATATAAAAATCACATACCAATTTTGTAACATGTCTATAAAAAATTAATGTACCACAGTTCCTGAACTCAGACTTAGTCTTAGACCTTTCAAGCATGTACAGCCACAAAAGGCTTTTGTATCCTATAGTGATTTTTTTCTGTGAAGTCAGCAGCAAGAAGCCTGTAACCTGCAGCATGTGAATATGCACATACATGGCATTAGAGGACCGGCACTGACACACACCCCTCATGTGTGAGCCAGCACGGCACTCTTCCCTGAGATAAAGGTCCCAAAAACAAGGAGACTTTACTAACCTGCAGTGGTCTCTGTTTCTCACTGCCCTTAGGAGATTTCAGTCCACTTGTCTGTTGCTGTAAAAGCAGCTGCCTTGCTGCCTGGAGTGCCTAAAAGTATAAAAAAAAAAAAAAAAAAAAAAAAAAAGGTAAATAAATTTGACCAATTCCTAGAAAGAAATTACTCATTGCTAATGTTAGGTAAAAGTCCAATTGAACAAACAAAATCACCTCCTATTTGATTTTTATTTGCTAGATTTCAGACTTCAGGGTTATTTTTTTTTACTTAAAACATTAAAAAAAAATTTCTGAAAGTACATATATAGGACTTAACTAGAATTTATGGATGTACATGAAATCCTGCAGGAAATAAAGTTAATTTGTTTGAAGTGCTTGAAGAGGAAAAATCATAAACTGCATCAATAGCCTCATTTCCACAAGGAACTTGTCTTTGAGTGTTCAACTAAAATGCCCACTCCCTTGCAAATTATCATTCAATTTGCATTTTCGTATTACAATTTGAAGTAAAAGCAAGTAGACTTCAAGTGTTACCAGAAGCTGTAATTAAATTTGACAAATCAACATCAGATTATCTTGAAAGTGAATTAATAAGGATATTCATTGAAGATTAAAAACACTTTTTGTACTTACAATTCAAGGAGAAACCTCTCCTTTGACAAAAAAAAAGAGTGCAGTTTTAATGCCAAATAAAAATGAGTGGTTTTAATTTGCATTCTTAGGAAAATCAGAGAACAAAGAAATTATTACTCAACCAACCAGATCAGGCACATGGATGACAGTATCCCAATCAAAATAGAAGACGTTTTCATTTATTTTACGTTTTCATTCCAACTCAGCCAAATACAGTTAAACATATGAAATGTAAACAAACATTCCACTTACCCAAAGAATGCTAATATATATTATTTTTCCTTATAAAATTATTTTTAAAATACCAAGTGTTATAAAGTGGTATTTAATTAGAAATAAAAAAACCCAAAATTAAATCAACTGAAAAACCTGATTCAAAACATTTCCACTAAAACTACCTGCAGAACTCATTTTTTCCCCTCAGAAAAATCATCTCAAAAAATAGCAGTTACAGCTTACAATACATCACGCTATTATTTCTGTTATTAAAACCTACTGTAGATGGAATGTACTGCAATAAATGTCATTTGATCAATGTTCCCTAAAATAATAAAGATTCTCAACTGATAAAGAAAGGTACAATTTTGATTAGACTCAAATGAGCTGGTTTTTAAGATAGTTTCTAGTATCCATGACAACAGTTGCTTTGACAAGATGTGCATATGGCATTACACTGCCAGCTGGTGTGAACAATGTTTGAACTACTGCATTGAGATGCTGAGCAAACAGAAAAAGTTGCCACGTCTTAACCCTCAGGGAAGGCAGTCATCCCCTGATCAATTATGAAAAGACAGAGAGAGGGCTGCTACAGTCTGGCTCCAAGCAAGTTTTCTGAGAAGGCAGGCAGACATAGAAAACCAAAGTAAACAAAGTGAATGCACTAGTACCATCTCCTAACAACATTGATTCGTCTCCCCATAGAAGACCCTGGTACAAAGTTTGCAGAGCAGACTTTTAACATTTGGAGACATTCCCACAACAATCCCTGTATTGTTTCATCAAATTCTCAAGTAATTACAGGTCAGCTTTACAAAGAGTATACATTCCTCTGAACCTAAGCAATGAGACGCAGAGAACTATCTTCTCTCTGCCAAAAATAAATAAAAAGTTAACATATTTAAAAGTGCAGTTGAAATATTTTGTTACCAAGGAACCACTGGGTGCATGATCTCTTCTGTACTCACAATTCTTGAGCATATCCTAAAGGACAGCCCTTCCCTGCCTGAGATCAGTTAAATGCATCTGTTGATTTCAGGGGCACCACGATTTGATCCCAACTTCTTGCAGTGGCTTAAGCAAAAACAAATTAAAAACACAAATCTGCAGAAAATTTCTATTCCTTAATCCCTAGTGCTCTCCAGAAGGAAAACTTGAATGGAAGCAAGAGAACTACTGCAGTCCTGAATTCATGAGAATTGTAGAGGAAAACTAACCTCACCACTTGTGGTGATACTGCCAGGAGAATAACAGAAGAGATCTGGAGTAAGAGGAAATGGAAAAAAACCCAAACATATAGACAATAATCTTTCTTTTTTGGCAGTTGCAGAAATCCTAATCTTCCTCAGAAGGAAAGTCCTCACATCAATACAATAAAACAAGAAAGTAAGCATCCAGTAAAGCTGTACATTTACAGTACTTGAAAATTATAGAATTGTAGTGTGCTGTAGCTTAGATTTAATCTATGAGTATGATTTCAAATTGTGGCTAGCATACTCCCGTGGAATGAGCCTAAGAAAGTATGACTTCTTACAGCTAACTACAAAAAGAGTCACACTTCATGAAAAAGCAAGGCAGCACAACAGGATATGCTTGCATAAAAGGCTCTACTACTTAAACTATTTTGATTCATATGTGCTGGTTGGGATATCTCTAAAGGAGTAAAGGCTTATCTTTTAATACAGAATGTCTTATAAATGATGACTACCTGAATACTTCAGTGATTTTATTGTGGCAGTTTAGATTATTGTAAACACAGGAGATAGAAGAAGAACAGAAAACAATTTCAAGAGATCAGAGATGATTTAAAACTCATAAGGAGAAATCACTGTCAGCCTTTGTTCTTAGAGCAGTCATCATATGGTATTTTTTTCTCCCAGTGTGCTGCTTAACTTTACATTTTGCTACACAGTAAACAATCTCCCAGAAACACTGTTAATTTCAAGCATTATTACTGACATTATTGATAAGTGAAGATCATGAGACTATAAAACATTAGTTCTAAAAATTCATTTGCTGCTATTAAATCTTTGCAAAGAGAATTGACAACTTGAAAGTATATTACAAAATTCGTAGTTTAACATCTACACTTCCAGTAAACACCTATCTCATGCACCATTTATAAATTTCTCTGACAATAATTCGTGATCTAAAAACAGTGTAATGAACAAAAAATAACAGATGCTTTTAAATCTGGGAGATCAAATTCATGTTAAGTCCCACCTGAAAGTTAAGTGCAGAAAGAAGAGATTCTAGGGCAGTCAAAATTGTATCTAGTTTCCAACAACATTTGTTTCAAATTTAGAAGGAACTTTTCCTTAATTAAATTATGTAAATTAGTAAAACTATAAGGAAAAAAAAATCAATGTAGACAAAAGAAATAAAAAGAACTGAGGATTAGAAATTATTTTAATTACATAAATGAAAATCATTATACTGCTTTAAGTAATGGCTATATAGAAGGAAAATTTGGGCATATGGTTTCCAGAACTCACTGTGTCTTCTAGTAAAATATTTATTGGGAACACTACTTCTTAATATTTACTATGAAGCTTTGGCATCGCTAAAACATAAGCAGAACAGAAATGAAAATAATTGCATATAACTCACACTATTAAAGTTGATAAATTGTGGTAGATTTTGCCATTTGTTGGCAATATTATTAGGAGATATAACTTCCTTTCATTTTGTATTCCAAACCCTTCCATTTGATGTAAGCATGATTCAAAATTATTTTTAAAGCTTTACCATTTTAATAAAGTGAAAGCTGTCACTTAAAGATGGTAAACTTATTGCTTTGGTTTTTAGAAATTAAATATATGTGTGTTTTTAGGAAACAGATGTCACTCATATCCTTCCTTTAAAACCAGGAATGTTTAACCTATCAGCCTGTTGCATTTGAGACGTTAAAATGAAAAATGACATCTATGCCCATTAATATCGTCAATGTATAAACAGCACAGCGTGACACATTCTTGAGAGCTGAAGGCTACAAAATCTCTCTGAAACATAAATAACAAAGCACTCAGAAGGATATTTGATGTTGATATTCATCTCTGAGAAAAACACTGCTGCCTGGGCTTCTTATGAAAATAGATGCAGCCCAAATGGATCTCCTGTAATTGGTTTCAGATAGCGAGGTCAAAAGAAATATGATACAAGAAACTATTATGTGGAACAGGCGAAACAAGAATGTTTATACAGGCACTCCCTATTTATACTGACAAGAGGTGTATACTCTGAAGATAACCAAAACCAAAACACTTGCCAGAAGTCAACCAGATTATTTTCTTTTACAATTCCGAATCCCTATTTTATTTTTTCAAATGACTGCATACCCTAAAATTCCTGCTGAACATAAAGTAAGTTTCTGAACATGAAAGTTTCCAAATGGCTGAATATGTCAAGCGAGAGTCATCTCACTGGTAGCACTATGCAACCGAAACGTATCAACATGCTAAGCTGGATTTAAGGCCAAAGACTGCTCTGCACTGGTTGAATAACAAGTTAACCAAATGATTACATAGCTACATTTATTATAAAAGCACTTCAGGATAACCTCTAACCCTTTATAACCTGCTCAGGGCCTATTCTTTGGCTGGCTCCCAAAAAGAATTACCCATGTAACAAACCCTCAAAAGATAGTGACTGAAAGACAACATTGTTCAACTCTTCCTAATAGCAATAAAATGATATTGCTATACCTTTGTCTCTCACTGATTGTGTTTGCCCAGAAAGTTCTCTAATGAATATCAAAGTCAATCAGCACAGCAGCTTATAATCTTTCCAAATGGAGTAGCAAAGTAGTTAGCACTATTGAAAGCTGAAATGAATTGAAGATGATCCAACTCCTTTCCAGCAGCAGTCTCTCCAGAAACCTCAATGGAGAAGGCAAACTCCCATTTTCCCCAGTGAACAGCACTCTTTTTTCTCTAAGCTGCACAAAGAAAATTGAGGACAAGCCACACCAGAAAGCCCACCTGGATGTAACAGAAATCTAACCCACAAAACCTGTCTGATTTCACCTACAAGAGACAGACTGAACAATTTTTATAGTGTTTGCCTATAGAAGAAGATCAGATAGCTAAGGCTGTTTGCACCTATCTTGAGGAATATATTATCTAAAAAAACTAGAAGGATTTCACTCAATTAACCCATATCAGACTATGCTAATACTCAATGAAAAAAATAATTTTTGTCTTCTGAATTTAAATTAGGGTGCCTTGCCTTGTAGTAGAACACAAACCTGGAAGATATCATAATGTTTGAAACTGCATTATGCTCCAAAAGAAGAGGCAATAGTCTTTGACACTGTATAACAATCCCAAGTATTCCTACCACCAGGCTGCTAGACAGGAGGACAAGAAGTGGTAGCGCCCACCAAATGCAGCAGTAAGACCAACTCTACAGAGTGGGATTAAGTGAACATTGAGTATGTTTGAAAACATTTACTGCATTAACACTACAGGAATTTCTGCAAATGATTGACTGGCTCTTAGGAGGCCAGGCTGCCCAGCTTTTCCAAGACTGGGAAAATTCTCCATTTGTTCAAGACAGCAATGCTTCATGCCTGGGGAATTTCAAAATAAAACAGCAGAGCACATTGAGGGTTGGGGGCAAGTAGGGAAAGACATTCTGCATCACAGTTTTACTTACATACTTATATTCCTCAAGTGCTTCAGCTCAGAAAACATAAGAATATCCGTGGATATGGCTCTCGTTTCTTTGGATTAAAAGTACTTAGAAGTTGGTTAGTTGGTTGGTTGGTTGGTTGGTGGCAGGGGTGATGATGTTCGTGTGTTTTGTTTTCTTAGGCTGATACTGCCAGTTTCAGTTTATTGATGCTCTGATTTTGATTCAGATTTGTGGTCTTCCCTGCAACACAAATGCCACTAGAAGAAATGATCCTCAATCTACCTGAGCTTCTGTTCCATCCTGATGTTATCCATGTTGTTAATTTTCAGTTGAAGAGAAAAAGTAACAGTAATAAAGTGATAAATGCAACATGAAGTGTTATAATGCTGTTTAATAAAAGGAAATTAATCACATAATTGTCATAAACCTATTTTCAAACAGCAATCTATCAGAGAGAAATTATGCATCTGTAGTTATTGACCTTTCATTTCACCATGACTGATTTGTAATTAGACTAGTTTTGTGAAAAATAATAGTTAATTACCAGAATTTTTCTCACTCTAATTGTTTTGGCATTTTTTGTTGTTGTTGTTGTTTGGCTGGGGTTTTTTTTGTCTTTTTTTTTGTAGGGATTTTTTGAGGGTTTTTTGTTTTTGGGTTTTTTTTTTTAGTTTAGTGTCTTCCTTTTTTTCCTGTGTGAAGGATGCTAAATAAATACAGGGCACTAGTAATTAGCAGTTTACATATTTCATTTTATGAAGCCAATTTAGCTTCTCTCCCTTTAACCCGATTTAATGGATTCTAAAGACTTTTGCAAAAACAACTTTTTAATTTTCTCTGCCCACTATTTGACTGACCAAGAACTAGAAACGAAACACCCGTAACAGTTACATGCTTCAATTCCTGGTGGCATTAGCAGGAATGTCTTCACTATAGACACAGTCTGCATTGGTCATTAGTGCTCCATGTCAGACCATGCATAACATGTTGCCTGACAGCAAATCCAAATGTTTTCTCCAAAGCTCAAACTAGCTGAAGAATGCAAATGTCAAGGGTTAGGAGAGATGGGGGCTCACAACACCGAAGTTGTGCTTGAACCTGACAATCTCCCTTTCATCCCACATGCCTGAACTTAACTTTCCTTTTGTATACACAGAAGCAATCTACTCTATTTCTTTCCTCCTCCTTACATTACACAGTGACTAACTGAATTTATGAAATTTAATTTAAAAAAACCAACAAAAAATTCACTCATAGAAAGCCAGCAATCCAAGCTCACAAATATTCTGACACTACTAAATTCTTCCACTGGGTGTGATTTTTAAAAGACTGGGATATGTAATAGCTAAACAGGAGAGCTAATCTCTTACAAGAAAAGAATGTGGTATTGGTGGAATGTACCAGATTTCCACATGAAAACTGGTATGATATATTTCCAATGAAAATCTGATAACTGATATATAAAGCTATCTAAGGATGCAGGCAAAGAAGAACAGTCAATACAGCTATCCCATGTGTGAAGCCAGAAACAAAAAAATCCTTAAAATTATTAAAATATAATATGATATGATATATGATATGATATGATATGATACAATACAATACAATACAATACAATACAATACAATACAATACAATATAATATAATATAATATAATATAATATAATATAATATAATATAATATAATGCAAGTATACATAGGATTTGAAAAGAGTTGGTTTAAAAAAGACCTTATTTCAAGTTTGCCCATTGTAGCCATTGTCTTATTGGCTATGAAACCTAATTTCAATTAAAGCATTCAGAAACAAAGTAGTCTTGACTAAGGTAGAATAATAGATGATTTGATAATTTATAAGTAAGAAAGGAACTGATTCAAGTTAAATTAAGGTCGATCCCATGTGTATTAAGATGAAAATTTGGAGCAACTTTGGGAGTGGAAAAAACAGAGTATCAAAGAAAGCATTGTAACTATTACGTGGCTGTTAGAAGGCAATAGTTTTAACTGATAGAAATCTGAAAGGAAATTCTAAAATTATAGACAATGAATTAATCATGGTGATTATTAATCAAATTATTAACAAAAAATCATCACCAAAATATAAACTAAACCAAGAAATAAGGCAAATACAAACCAGAAGGAAGCATGCACTCAAACTTTTTTTTTCTAGCCAACAACATGATTCCCAGAATAGAACCTCAAGTTTGAGAAGACAGATCTGAGGACTGATTAGTCCTTATTAAGTCATGCAAAAAAGTAAAATAGCATGCGAAGAACAAATGTCAAAACAATTTTACCCTAAAATAGCCCTATCCATTTATAAGTCAGAATGAAATATGTCTGTCTTTACAATTGATTTTCAATTGGATTCCATTCTGCACTCACTGGTAAAGGTGTGCTGACACGAAATATCAGAAGCACAGATTCCTCATCTGGGTACCCTCCTTTCAAGTTAGTAACCAAAACTACCCATCAAAGAAAATGGATCTACGTGGTACCAAAATCAAATAAAATTACAGTAATTATACTAATCAAACTCTCTCAGCCAATCCAAGTATGAGAAATTATACATCCATTGAAGAGCCACTGATTGAAAGGGTTCCAAATATTTGAATGATAACAATTTGATTTACTATTGCCCTTAGAAATCCATATCCAAAGGAATGACTGAGATTGTAACCATAAAAGGAAATATTATCAAGATGATCATATCAGGCTTTTACTGTATGGGAGGAAGGCACAAAAGCCATTATTGAAATATCCAGTTGATTATCAGTGAAGAAGAAAAAGGTCATGACTGGGTTTCACATTTGATATTATAAATTTAGAGGGTGTTTTAAATAATATTAATAGTTCTAATTATTGACTTTTAGTTCTTACAAGAGCATAATTTAAAGAAATCTTAAATTCAATATATATAGCTTGATGAAAACCATGCATTGAAGACATAAAAAAATCCTGTTGTACTATTATGATAAAAGTAACTGGGATATGAAAATAGGAGTGTCATATACAAAACAGATATTTTTTTACTTTCCTCAACCTTTTAATGACTCAGTGAAATGTACCCAGCTTGGGACACAATAGTTCAAAGAGGTGGACCATTTTACCAGTAACTAGATAAAAATGGTAACACGGTGACAATGAGAAAATCCAACATATGGGGTAGCAGAAGTCTAATAATAAGAACAGAAATAAACCCCAACCCTAAAGCAGTAACAGTCATCAGCAAGTTTTTGCACATTACAAATTAATTGTATTCCATTCCAAAGGACAAGCAAAAACGGCCTTAAGCTAAATCCAGGGTGATTTAATTAAATTTAAGAAGAAACTTTCCAATGGTAGAGTAGTGGAGGAGTATAATAAATTGTGTACATGCTGCAAAATCATTATTGCTGAACCTGCTCAAGAAGCATCTTAAGGAACAGTTAAGAGCACTGATTCTGCTCTGGGACACAGAAGATCTTTAGAAGTGTCTCACAGCCCTGTTTTATTTGACTGTGTGGCTCCTGTGAAGCATGCCAAGTTCGGATTACTGTGATGTCTAACACCTTGCTACATTTCAAATAACACCATGTTCTCATAAACTGCATATCATGAAGCTCCAGTATGGTTTGTTTCCATGGTGAGCTAACAGCAGAGGATCAGCAAGAGCTGCACATACAGAGTTGCTCTTTGGAATTTTCCGACCTTACATGACCACTTTTGTGTTTATGAGACTATGCTTGAAATTTTGACTGAACAGAGAAATAGTATATACAGAACAGGAGATGGCTTTGAAATAAATGCTCTAATAAGTGCCCTAACTGCAGTCAGAGCCCCTGATCAGGATTCTTATGTCCTCACCTCCAAGTATGGGCACAACAGTAGCAGAAAACAAGATTTTCGTGTTTATACAATTCTTATTACAAATAACAGAGGTATGGCTGAAATGGAGAACTAAGAAGAGAAGAGAAAGATAAAACAAGAATGAGGGTCCAAAGCACTACTAGATCAACTTAAGTCAGACATGTACATAAATTTAAAAAAGTAAAAACAAACTGACCCATTTTTGGTCAAGTTTTTAATGAACTATTTTGATCCAAAGTCACTATGTAATCTCAGCAACGTTAAAAATCAGTCTATACTGCTAAAGCTAAATCAGCTGAACTGAAATCCTACTCCACATATATTTTATTTTTTTTCTTACAGATATTTTTTGTGATCCTTTCTAAAACTTCAGTTAATATAAACTGAACTAACAGGAACATATTCAATAAAAGAATGATTAGGGGAAGAAACAATAAACATTGATGTAAAAAGGCAATATAATAATAGCTATTTTATCTGCAATCTTTCAAGGCTTTTGAGAAACCATATTTTTGAAACAGAAGTAGAGCTTAGTCTGCAGTTATAAAAAACCAAACAAGACAGTAAAATTTTTTCTTGATATGAGATAAAGTGAATCATGCAAATAAAAATTATGCTCATTTATATACACTAAACTTACCAATGGTGGCATTGGGCAATAGTTCTGAATGTGCTGAAAACAAAAGATCTGATCTAAACTCCTTGGAATAATTCTGAGCACTAAAATCTGGTATTAAGTGTGGACAGTGAGACTCCAGAGAAACCTCTGTTCCACAACCACAAATTGGTTTATATGTTTATATAAAACATGTAAGTGCTATCTGCATTTGCAGTCCATTCTGACCTGCTTGACCTTATTACCATTTCAGCTTTTCTCTTGTACTGCTTATCTACCTTTTGGTGCATTTCATGATGATCTAGCAGGCACAATCCAACACACAGACCTCTGCCTCTGAAGAATACCAATCTTCAGGTTCTTGCTCTAGTTGGCAAATGAATTGTGTGTTTTGAAGGGTAGCCTTAACAGTCCATATAGACAGTGCTACTGAGAAAGAATTCTCCACTTCGGGGACTTCTAAGAGTGAAGATTATAAAAAGAGTGAAATGACAAAGAGCTTTAATTTTAAGCTAAAATGCAAGTACGGAGAGACAGAGAAATGTCCTCGGGCTCCTCATCCCAGTTTCAGTCCTTGTGAGGACATCTAGTAGGAAGTATATTCTTTATGATTAGAAACTTGCAGGGATGAAAAAGAAAAGACCTGAAGCTATTAAAATTGTTTTGCAGAGAGGAATAAAGATATTTTGCAATTCCCAGGGCATTTAGGTGCTGGAAAAGCGACAGCAACTGTTCAAGGAATTCCCAAGTAACATTGCATGAGCAATGCAACAGGTTAGGCATTTGAATTAAAAGGTATACGTTTCTATCACACTTCATCAAGCTCACCCAGGAAAAAATTATCCTTTTTATACTGCCTTGGTATCTACAGTAATCTTCCTAAACAGCAAGCTAATCAAGGAATTATAATCATAAATATGTTCAGGGGCATTATTACCTTTAAATGCATTTGTAAAAGCAGATACACCCAGCTATGTTGGTGCCAAACATATGTATTACTTCACATCATTTAAAGTCTCTTCTGGTATCAGACTTTAAAAATTTCCTTTGAACCATGCAGCATATATTACATAATAACTATCACCAATATGCACATAAAAAAAAAGCATTGACAACCTAGTGCGTGATCAAAATGAAGTTTAGATATAAATTTTACTCCATATATTGCTTCAATATAGTCTTATTTTCCATAAATCAAAACTTAATAATCAGTTTTTTATTGTTTTAGTCCTCTGTCATTTCATCAACTTACTATGGTCTAAACTCAGTCACTAGTCTTCTCTTCTAAAGACACTCCTCTTTACACATTGTACAGGGTTCAGATTTCATGTCCTAGTTTCCAGTTTCCTAGTCCAGTTTCTCCTTTCTACAATACCTTCTTTCCACTTCTTGGTACATTTTGAACCTCAGTAAACTGTAACTATATTGCCTTTTAATTTAATTTACTAGGCAGGATGCAGTGCATCTTCCCTGTGAACACTTATCCATCTTACTAGACCATCACTTCTTCATACCATGAGTTTCAAGTACCACGCAAAACACAGATATATTCCTGACTAGATATTGCAATACTAGTATAGTAAATTTTAATTTAGCTGTTATTTTAAAAATTTATGTCATCTATTAGAGATGGATTTTTAAATTTACAGGAAAAAATGTAGATAATTTCATCTCTGAGATTTGGGGGAAAAATACATTACAGACATCACAGTATTATAGTACTTTTAGTCAGAAAGCCTTGCATTTTATGAGAAAGACTTCTGGATAATGCTTATTCGTCTACCGCAATTCCCGGGGCTCTTCTTGTGCCATAGGACAGTGGATTGAAGAATAAAAACAGGAGAGAAACTATTTTATGTGAGGATTTTGGGATGGCTTTGAAATACTTTCTGGAGCACAGTTTATGGTATGAGGCTTATGCTGCTACCTGGAGAAAGAGCTGTGGCCAGCAGGTGAAACAATCTTTGATTTTAGATGAATGTCAGAGGTTCTCACCCTCTTCTCCACCAATCCCCAGGTTCATTAATAACACGAAGACATGAACCCTGCAAGCACTTTCATGTATAGAGTTACGAAAAATATAGGGAGTGCATTACAGAAAAAGGTATGATGACAATATCATTTTTACAAACTCTCTCAGGCTTCACCTACACTGAAAACTGGAGAGTGACAGAGAATGTGATTTTCCACAGTAGCAAAATGCAAGCAGCAAGCACGGCTCTGGGCATGCATTTTTTACCTGTGCTGACCCACGTTCTCCCAAGCTATGCCCTGGCACAGTTCTGCAGTCGGACTTTTCCAAGGACCATTTGACTATGGAACTGGGTGCAGCTATCCCAATTCTGGGGACTAAAATGCTTATTAGCTCATGTGTCTCACCCTGTGTCAACTGCTAAGTTTAGTATCCAGGATCTGTACGTTTAATTTACTAGTGAAGATCATGGCTATGTGCTCAAAACAGTTGAGCCATATGTTGTTTTGGAGCCTCTCTTGGCAAAAGCAGCCAGGTTGAGATTTTGGGATGGCTTGTAAGAGTGTCAAAGAATCTTAATTTCATATCTGATCGGTTAGGAAAACAAATTGTTGTCAGAAACAAGAGCAGACACTCCAGAGTGGGGGAATCAAGACTCCTTTCATTCTGAACTGCTGCATCCTGAACCTCCCATGGTGTATCTGCTGATGATTTTTAAGTACCAGTTTTATATGGACACCTTATGCATCTGGGTTGAGCTCTACTGATGAAGGTCAAAACAGTCTATTAATAAAAATCTTCATTTCTTTCATCAAAGAAGCAGTGGTAAAAAAAATCCAAAACAACCAAATCCAAAGCAAAAAATCCAAACCAATCCAAAGCATCTGTTTCCAGAGCTACCATCAATCAAATCCACAAAAATAGTAACATATAATAATTTCTGTAAATACTAAAATGGTTGATAGTATTTCTCATGCTCACGTTTATGCACTTAAGACTGAATATTCAAAGTTATACATTTGACAAAGACTCTAAAAAATGTAATTTTCAGAGCTCAGGTTAGTCACTAACTCCAAGAGTGCCCCAGATTTGAATGCTGGGACAGAACTCCATCTGCTACTGGCAAAGAAGCAAGCAGGTTATTCAACAAAGGTGACTGGTACTCTGGAAGCAGATAACAGAGAGCATTGCAAAGGCTTTGGTGTATCACCAGTGGCATTTGCACAAAAACAAGTGAAAAGATTAAAAAAGGTCCAACTTCAAGCAATTCAGGGTTTTTTTAATTATGATTACTTTTATTTTCATATTTTAAGGATACTATGAAAATGAGATTTTTTTTCAGGAAAAGCATACTGTGATAATGAAAAGTGTTAGAAATGTATTTTAAAACAATTTCATCACGAGTAGTACTTTTCTTTACATTTTTCTGCATCGGAATTTGGAAAGATTCTGGCTAGAGATTTTGTGCCTCTCTGAAGAATAACTAAATTATTCCATCATTGCTATGAAAGACACGGAGAAAAGGTGAATCACAGAAAGACTACAAGGACTAAAACTATACATATTAAGGACAACTTTTAGAACTTTTTTACAAGTTCAAAGAGAATAGCACCAAAATAAAAGCAATGGAAGTAAGGTTGAAAATAAATTAAATTTCTTCCCAACTGGAACGTATTAAAAAAGATTCATATAATAATCAGAGGATAAAAGTCAGGCCAGCACAATATCATTGAAAATAGATATTTTAATGACTAGAGATGATTATGCTACTCAAGAAAAAAAATTAATTTTACTTACACTGACATCCTTAATTTTCAAGGCAAGTGTTTCTCTGACTAGTCTGACACAGTTGAAGTAGTATAGATAGTCTCTCTTCTATAGCAAACATTGGTAGACTGCAAAGTGACCTAATAGGCACCATCCTTTGAAATTTGAACACATGGAATTCACTCAAGCTTTTACATCATCTTGCAAGACAAGATATGAGCCCCATTTAAAATTATTTACATGGGAATTAATAGCATTCCAAAGTAGATATTTTGCAACAAAGTTAAAGTTCAAAAAAACCTAAGAGCAATGCCTGTAGGAATTTTCACCTTTTCCAATCATTAAATTTGTTGGAAGAAGTGATTTCTGAAATTTTGCCAAATGGAAACAGTAGCAACCTGAGCATTTGTTTTCCAGGTTGTGAGTTTTTTTCAGACTAAGTTTTCTTAACATTTCTGCATTTCTGAGAACCATAAGCCTCTGATGCAATTCCTTATTTAATCTCTGTTCTAGAACATATTTTTAAAGTTTTGCAAACATATTACCCCATATTATTTAGGGCATAGCAGAATTCTGATTTTGATTCAGTTTGGGTTTTTTTTCCCTAGGTGTCACAAGAAGACAAAACAATGACACCTAAAGCTTCAACAACATAGTTTCATAAAAATTGAAAATGGCAGATAAGGAGAAGAAAGTTTCTACTTGAGAGAAAAGGAGGGGATTTAGCAATGTACATTCACACAGTCATAAATTACCGTGTTGTATCTAATCTGTCATAAACCATACATATTCTCCCACACTGCAATCCAGCTTTAGCAAATTTCCTGAATTTCTCAAGTAAAAAACAGGTTTTTGAAAACAGAAACCTGGAAACCAGAGGTAATTCAACATTTCACGACAGCCTTTAATGCATCCTCATATTTCAATAATTAAAAGGAACACAAACATAGGAAGATATCTGGTCCTGTATCCAGAGTTTAATTTCTGAAAATGTTTTCTTTACAGAAAGGAATAAAAGCTTCTGAAAAGCAAAGGAAGAAGGGACAGGTTAAATCTGTGTTAGATTAAATGCTCATATGTTTAAGTTTTACCATATGTTGATTGTCCAGAACATTATAAATATAAATGAATATAGAATATCTTTATATGGAGGGGTACACTACAAATTATCTGCAATTAAATCCTGCCCTTGCTGATTACTATATGTGTTCAACTGTCAGTCTCTCATGTCTACTCACACTGCAGTTAATTTCAAGCAATATCCAAAGGTATACAGATTTCAAACAGATTTGAAACCCTTCAGTCAAGTAAAGAAGAAATGCAAGGTGACAGTGAAATTCAAAGCACAGACAAACTCCATTCTGCCACAAGACACAAGAATGAAGATGATGTTAATTAACAGATATGTTAATTTGACTGGAGCATCTTCCACTAAGGGTTAACATTTCTGTAGAATCCTCAAGTCAGATACAAATGTTTCTGAACACCACCACTCCTCTTTTTTTTTCTTTTTTTTTTCTTTCTGTTTAATGTTAATGGAAGATGCCAGATGGATGGTTTTGGAGATTAAAATGTCCTTTTCTTATGTTCAGGGGAAGTTCAGCATAGTCAGCTGCAGGAGGTACTAAATGCAGCCTGCTACTGCCTCTTTCCAAGGGGTATAAAAGTAATTCTATTTTCATGCTCTTTTACTCTTCATTTCTTGTACTGATTATACCAATTAGAGCAGTCCTCTTAGTGATGCGGTCATCTGCCTTCTAGAAATCTTACCTGCCTGTTTATATGCTTGCAGGTACTGACAGCTGCAGAATGCATTTGATACAGATCATTTAACTATCCCCAACAATGAGCAAGGAGATAAGCAACAGACTGAGTGGTAAACACTGGTGAGTCATTTATACCATTTCTTCCTTAGTGTGCTCTTTTACTATGGAATACAGACTGCATAAACTTTTTTATACATATAAATATATAAAAAATATATATTATAGAAACTATCTTTAAGCTGGAAGAAATTTTGAACTGTCTTTACTGCAGATATGTGGAACTGTCTTTAATGTGGAGACCAAAGAGAGAACAGTATCTAAGTAAGCTGCATGACTGCACATCTGCTAAAACAAAACCTAAGTTCTTTGCCTCTAAACCTCATTAGTTTACAAATACTTCTTTTCCAATGTAGAGAATATCTAGCTCATACATTCTGCTTGGTTCCCTGGTGAACACACCATTTGTTTTCAAACCAAAATCAAATCCTTTATTCTCAAAGTCACAGTCAATATACCACCTTAAAGAACCTCGGCTACATTTTTTTGTTCCAATCTGGTCAGCCTTCCTTTTCTTATTAAGGTTGTCTTCCCTGGGTGACTCCAAGGGCTTCCTTACGTTGCCCAACATGGTAGCCTCATCCTCACTTATGTTTTTGTTTCACTCATGAACTTATAAGTCTTCTCTCAAAATTTTTTTCAGTTAATTTCCTAATACTGACCTTAATCTTTCCAAGTGTTGTCCTTACATTTTAAGATTTTTGCTTAAGCTTAAATAAATAAAATTAATAAACAAAAAGTCAAAAAAATGTTATTAACATGGTAAATATGTAAAATAGATGAATTTAATGATACTTCATTTCTTCTCACCCCTGTTCTTAACTGTTCTTTTCTCCTGTATTTTAATCCCTGCTGAATCTAATTTATATGCTGTGATTAGTATGTTTAGAATAGTTTTACTTTCAGCCTGAAGGGGTTCAAAGATGTTGCTGCTTTATAGTGCAACAGCATTATTTTGCTTACAGTAGTAAGCCTTCAGAATATCTATGAAGTTCCAAATGCAGTAAGAGCAGAAGCAGTAAAAATCAACTGATTTTAAAATATAGCCTATCATTTTATATGTAATAGTAGCAGCAGTTAAAGCCAGTCTTTTCTGTGAATAGAATACACATGAATAACAGAGGGTTTTTACATGCCACATAATAAGGAAACCTGCATTTAACTTATGAAGATAAATGAGGATTTTGGAAGTATTTGGAATTTTCATTGGAAGAGAGATTTGCCAGGAAAGAAGATACTAGGACACTGTATTAACACTTGGGCACAGTCCATGAAGCCAAATATGTTTTTGTCTCTGGATATGGGCATTGTCTTAGAGGCAGCAGGAAGCTGAAAGTGCCATGTTCAGAGCCCTCTCCACAGTGGTGACCACATTTGCACACAACTGACTTCATCTATCAGAAACATGCCATGTGCAATGCAACAGAGAAATAAATAACAGAGACTATAGAAAACTGTGCTCTGAACAACAGCAGAGAATGCAGAAAAATAAATGAGATAAAACAATACTCCTCATTAGTCTTTCATTTCCTGAAATACTGAGTGTTATAAAAAGCAAGTACACAGTGTAGCACTGACTCATAGGCTTCTACCAGAACATCTCAAAAGATCCTGGTACTGAGAAGAAAGACAGGTAATCTTTATTTTTGTGGGCTTTTGTTTGTTTTCTTTTTTAATGGTAACAAATTCTATACTTTTTAAAACTTGCTTGAAAATTCTTTAAGTGAATTCTAAACAGAGCAACACAAAAATATGTTCATTCTGAAAAATGGCCTTCGTCTTCAAGACTGGCTGCAGTTTGCCCTTTGTGCTTTGAGACTGAGAATTCAAAAATGCAGACCTACAATAGCCAAGCTGCCCCTTTTTATCTGGAGGCTTTGGGTATCCCCCAAGATTTTTATATAAATGTAGTGCACTCTGGTTTACATTAGAAAAGGAAACATTTATCTTATCACATTGATACCGGCTCAGTACAATATTACATTCTGGAATAAGAAAATATTGCAACTTTTCTTGAAAAGGTCAAGAGGTACTGTTTATCTTCAGGGCATAATGAATTACATCGTATTTCCTCCCCAAGAACTCTGAAAGAATGGAATATGTTTTGACGCACAATGCACAACTCAGAGCTCTGTGATAGTAGGTGGAATAACAAACAAAGCTGTAGTGGAATACTTCAAGCTTCAGAATTCTGTATAAATACAAATCTATGTGAGAAACCTGGCTAACAAGTAGTGCTATTGCTACTAAAAAGATATGTGTGACAATTCTAATAAGGCATGACCTTCAAACCTCTTCAGCCCTGTAACTGCATCCTAAATTCAAGTTTACTTACTTATATTATTACATCTTAAACTTTATAGCTGTTCAGCTAGGTAACGTAACAGCTACAAGTTTTTGGTTTCCAATTTTATAGTCAGAACACACCTTTTTATTTATGAAAATCACATTCCCTCTTATGTCTGATCGCTTGGTTTATGCTGCAAGATCACACTCTCAATTCACTGTTATTGATTGCTAAATACCCCCACTTTTCTGAAGAAATGTTTCCAGTTAGGTTTCATAATGTGGGAAAAAAAAAAAAAAAAAAAAAAAAAAAGAAGTAAATATTATGATAGCTGAATCTGAAATCTCAATAAAAGAGACTTGTGTCTCCTTATATTTCCTGTACCAGGACCAGTGATTAGTAAGTGGAAATTATAGTAGAAAATCTATGATGACACTTACAAGCAAAAAACATTTTTCCCACAGAAAACAATAAAAATACAACCAATGTTTCATACAACCTCATCTTTCAACAGCTCATCTATTGTATCAATAGGAAGTAATATGTGACTTAGTCCTGAATATTAATTTTTCAAAACAAGTGAGAAATTGAATTAACAGATGAACAAGAGCTTGTGTCAAAAAATGAGAGTTAAACTGGGGAGAAATGGCAACACAATACAATAGAGATTTTGAAAAATCTCTACTGCTCTGCAAATTTCCTTTTGCAATCCTATTTTGCCTGCTGTTTAAAGAAATTAGCAGAATGCAGATGGAGACTGGAGCAATAATCTGGAAGGGAGACATGTGTCAGCATGCTCTTTTTTTTCTGTTACAGCAGGGCTGGTTGGCTACTACCTACTAGCCAAGACTGCTGGCTTTTCCTTTCTCTGCCCAGTAGAAACTCGAAACAGCGATCACAGTGGTCAGCTTTTACTTTACTGCTTAATACAGGAAAGAAGTACTCACCGAGCTGAAATTCGTCTCAGATGGCAAGTGAGAGCTAACAGCAACAGCTCTTGTAATCTGTTCATTCAACACAAGAACTCACATTTCAATTTATTCTGCCATGAGATATTGAAACACACGGTGGTCAAAGAAGAATCAGTAGGCAGGGGGTGCTCTAACACATACTATAGCTCTTTGGCAATGTGGAAAAAGAAAGAGAGACAAACCTGGAAACCTAGACTAAACATCCAGGACAGTCAGGGAGACCTTTAACTTCAGTTCAGAAGAGAGGTGAGAAATAGAGAAGAGGTGAATACAGAAATCTTTCTATTTATGGGTACTGGGTCAATAAGAAAACAATGAAGATCAATACGAACCGCATCACTTGAGGGCACTAAGTCTCCATCAGACCTACAAACAGACATGCCACATAAGTGACAATAGCTGAACAGCTTCAATAGCAAGATCAGGCAACATCTCAATATCAAAGTAGTTACCCAAAATAAAGTAGCTTAACGGACTGAGCTTGGAGCTACATTGTGTGGGAGAAAAATAACAACTAGATCAATTTTCCAGTGAATATGCCAAACACAGATGCTTATGGAGTAAATCAAGGCTTCATTTTTTGGATAAAAACTCTTACACCATGACACAGAAAATGGGAAAAGAAACAAGTAAAGGAAATACGTTACTGCAAGTAATAAAGAAATATTAACTGCAGTGTAATATCATGGATCTCATGGTTATGGGAGGTAGAGGCGAGCAAACTGAATAAATAGTGTTGGGATCATAGGGTTGTTCAGCAAACAGTCTGTTTGGAAAATTATTTGAGTTTGCCCTGTCATATACAGAACTTAAGTATTGTTAGAAGAAAGTAGAGTGAAATGAAAAGACTATTTGTATTCAAAAACTTCTGAATGAATTCTCCACTAACTCTTTTGTTTTATGATAGAAGTTTTCTTTCCTCTTTTTTTCCTAATGGAACAAAAGTTGAAGCATATCAAATAATTTAAAATATCACCAAACAAATCAAGAGATACCTTGCAGAAAAACAAAACAGTAACTATTTTCATCAGATTTCAAGACAGTAACCATGACTGCCTCTGTCCAAAACCGCAATGAACAAAACCTATAGTACACTCTCTCTGGTTTTCTTTACAAAGTATTTTTACATTCTTAAATAGTGTCACAACCAAAGCAAAAAACAAGGAAAAAAATTACAGATTTACAGGATGGTTAGATTTTAATAGGACACTTAGGTTTTCATAACTTACTATCAGATAAATTATAAATATTAATAGCCCTGAATAGGGGTGTGCCAAGTTCTGCCAGTTGGCTCCTAAGTATGTCAACTGAGTCTTGAAGCAGAGTTGCAGAGTTTTTGATCAAAGTAATACTCCCAATTTTAAGAGTGCTTAGCATGCATAATATACTTAAAATTCCTAACAAATTACCTTTCAAGTCCAAACTGCTAAAACAGTAAGCTAAATGCCTACATATCAAGTAGTAAAAATGAAATAATATAACCCATTATTCCCACATATTTAGCCAAGTTCTATCATTTTTCCCTGACTATTTAGGAAAAAAAAAATGTATGTAAGAGGATAGCTCTGCTTTCTGCACCTTTTAAGAAAAACACCCTTGACTTTAAAACTAAATGAAGTTTTCTACTTTCATTTTTTACATTTTATCTGACTTTCCTTTATCTTATTTACCAGATTCTACTAATAGTTTTCTGTTGGAGTCATTTGGCCACAGATTTCTCACTGGATTTTAACACTCAAAATGCATAAATGAATTTTAAATACAGAGTTAGGAGTTTAATGTCTTCTTGCATGTACCAATACTGGATAACAGTGTTGGTAAATTACAATAATCCAGACCAACTGAAAGCACTTCCTGTATCTCACATAAGTCAGGTTACCATTCTCAGATTCCTCTGAGAAGGAACTGAAGATATCCCTGGACTTACTGGGCATTTTAGATTTAACATTTGGCCTCTCAGAGCAGTTTTCATCTTTCAAAACTGTTTTTTGGCTTTAAGGAACACTTCTGAAGGGCTTGGCTAGCTCCAGGCACTTAACCCTGGTTTGCACTTGCAGTGCACCAAAGGCTGTGGCTTCCAGCTAGGAAGTCAGGGACTGACTGACAAAGAGACACAATATACTGGCACAGTACAGGAAGTACAGACTGAAATTGTATCCTTGATGCACTTTGCACATTTCAGAAAAAACAAGGAGAAAGAAGGTACTGTCTGAGGTTCTGAGAAAATTTTGGAGCCCAGCTTAAGAAGCAGGAGAGGCATTGATTGAGAAGAACAACAAAGATATGAACAAAAATGGATTTTGTGATCATTATGCAATTATTTCCAACCTGTAGGAGGAGGAGATGAAGCAATTAGTGGGCATCCTTGAGAAAGGAGAAATAAAAAAAGGCCCTTTCTGCCTTGAGGAATCTTTCACATCTCATTCACATCACAGGGACTGTTGGAAGTTACAGTTAGCCCTTACAGCACTTTTCTGATCATTGGTCTATGTGTAAAAAATATTTGATATTGTGGGCCATTCTTCTCTTATATTGCCAAAAAACCCTCTTCTCCTTCAAACTGAAGTTTGTCTATTAAGCCTTGGGTTGTAAGGTCTTTAAGATCAGGAAGGATAAGAAGAGCCCTTAGGACACTTAGCACAGCTAATCATAAAAAGCAAGAAGCAGAGGAAGATATTTGTTCATTGCATTATATAGAAACAATTAGGGAGAACTTTAGTTTTGTCCTTGCTAACAGATTTTTGTTATTTTGTTATTTTATTAACGAAACCATTAAAGAGGAGGAAAAACTCCAATCAGAAATCACAACACATTGTGCTAGATGGTCAACAGAGTGCACAGACAAACCTTGCAATAGTTTGGAAACTATGCTCATGAAGGGTAAGGGCCACTAAATGAAAGTATAATTAAGTTTTGCAGTGAAAAGTTTCTCATGTATCCATTGTGATTCAACGATGTAAAAACAATAGGATAAAGAATATTTTGCATTATCTATTCATATAAATGGCATGAAGACAGATTTTGGGCCTCTAAAAGCTATGAAAAGCAGCGCAAA
>NC_142204.1:48007393-48037393 GCF_049639895.1 Pseudopodoces humilis | reverse complement strand
GTGAAAAAATAAAAAGATTGATAAATGTGCCAAAGGAATGGTCTCTTTAACTAATTCAAACCAAGGCAAGCACAATTAAATTATTCTTACCAACAAGGAAATGTAAAGATCATTTCATCATCTATGTGATAATCCTCATCTCTGATAGAATGCAGCATATTTTTTGCTATGACTCAGTTATTTGCTCTATTATGAAATAGGTATTTCTTTTGGAAAAAAAAGTTTGTCATATTTTTACACACTTGTTTTAGCTGCTAAATTAATTTGAAGCTTTTGTTCACTCTCAAATCCAACTATAATGAAATCAAAGCAGAAGCATACAAATAAAGCATCATAAAAGTAACAATATATATTTTAAGCTCTGCAGAACCTTCCTCATACATTTTGAGATGCAAGTCCACTTCCATAAGCCTTTTATCTCACATGCCAAAAAGAAGAACTTTCTGGCTTTTTGTGGTGAAAGAAAGGTTTCAGATTTTGTCTTGCATATAAAACTCTAAATTCTAAAATTCTAAATTCCAAATTTAATTTCTTGCATGATTTCTGGTATAAGTTATTCACATAAAACAACCAAATTAGGTTTATATTTTTTAACGAAGATTCCATGCAATTCTGTTGTTATTTTATTGTCAGAATGCCGGAGTCATAGAATAGAAAACTATTGTGTTGTTACTGTGCAAATACTGGACAAATTAGCAATCTCTGCCCCCCTGGAGGTTACCAGGCAAGGACAAGACTAGTAAAATACATCAACAGATGCAGAACAGACAGAGTAAAGTACAGAGAGACAATGAAGTAACATTGTACGCATGACGGTCTTTGTATACCATTCCAACCAGCATCTATATCTAAGTATTTCTCTGAAAGAGAAGAATGAAGTCATTTCTGGTCCACTCAATCAAGCCATTGAAACCACGTTATTATGAAAAATTAGAAAAAAATATAAACTTTTCCTGACTTACTTGAAGAGCTCAAAAAACACTGCTGGGTAAGTAAGGACATAAACCAATGTAAGATGAAGCACAGTTTCTTTAATGTGATGTAACAGGAAATACATTGTTAAGGTACAAATAAAATTAAATTTTATTAATCTAACAATGTTTACTTAGAGGGGAGAAGGAAATTTCCATTGTTCTATTTTGTTTTAGTAAAAAAAACTCATAATGTAGGTGACTCAGAAAGAACTCAGAAAGCTCATAAACATATAGCCATTACTGAAGTCAAAGGCACAGACATGTTCTCTTCTCTTTCTTATTCAGCAGAGAAAGACCTCTCCCACTTTACTGCCCTGAACACTGAGTTGGGTCTCCTGCTTCAATATCCTTTAGTTGGTTAACACAAACATGCTTTTGAAGGTTACTGGTACTTCTTGTCATAATAAAAGTACTATTTTTGTTGTCCCTAAAATAGGGGCTCCATCTGTTAATGAAAAACTAATGTCTGAATACTACAGACCAGTTCACTATGTGCAAATGCATCAGCCTGAATGAAATGAAACCTGCCTTCCACGGACAATCTTCAGTCTTTTGCAGTTTTGCATTTGTACAGATGGTTAGCAGTACAATTGCCCTTCAGCCTCTTAGCAGTTGTCAAAATTAACAAAGGATGGAGTTATTAATTAATTACAGTAACATGTAGATGCCTAAATTAAGGCCCCATTAGATTTGACACTGTGCATGTGCGGCATGAAAAGATCAGGCAAACACACAGCGGGAAAGAGCAGAAGGCAAGGAAAAACAAAGCATTCCCAGTTACTATAAATACAAGTTTCAGTCCATGCATAGATTAGCCAGTGCTCAACTTGCTGTACTTGGACATGAACTTCAGGAACAGCAATAGCCAAAGTGGATTTGCAGATTTTTATGGGACAGAGCATGAAGGTGTCTGAAAAAAAAAAAATGGACTAATCAGCAATTAAAGCTGGCATTAAGAACAGAGTGGAAATGAAAAGATGTGGGTTGGGTGAAACCATCCAGGAGATGGTTTGTAGGAGAATGGGAGAAGGGACGATGTGGAAGTACTGGGAGCCCATAAGAAGTCCAAAATCAAGCTGGATTACAGACAAGAAGTGAGTAAGAATGAAAAGACTCAAGTTACAGAGGAAGTGATGGAATCACAGAAGAAACAGAAGCAGAGGTGAGAGATGAAGGCTGCTTGGAGTTACTGTGGTCTTCTGGAAGCCAGGAAAATACCATAGATAACAGGAACAGAAAGGGGATGACTACTGAATATCTGTGCAATCTGAGATGTGATTAGAAGGAGACAGAAGGAATATGGGAGAGATGAGAGAAAAGGACAGTAATGATGATTTTCAGAGACTTTCACCAGTTTCAATAAAGATTCCAGTTTTCCTACCATATCTTTCAGTGAAATACTCATCAAGAATAAAGAATTTACTTTACAGACCAGGAGAAAAAAAAGTGAAACCTTGAGATAGTTGAATTTAGAGATTTAATTCCTTAGTTATCCTTGTACAGATCTGAAATAAACTGCTTACTTTTTTGAATTAGTAAAAATTACCAACATTGTAGAAATTTTTAGGGTTTAGCACTTTACCACTATTTTTATCATGTGAATGTTTGAAGTCACACTGATGCTTTCTTCAATACTGGAGACTTGAAATGCTGCTTTTCTCATTCAGAATCTAAAAATGACAGCATCCCATGAACTCTGCTTGAAATATTCACTTTTTTTTTTTTGCTATTTAGGATCACTGCAGTTGGTTTTCACTACTTCCTCAATGCAACAGGTACTTCCCAACACCAGTCAAAAGGAGAGATACTGGATGCGCCACAGCAGAAAACTATGAAATATTCAATAATGAAAATCCCACAGCTTTTATCAGACCTCCTAAGCTACAATTCACTTTTCATTTATCAAATATAAAAGATGACCTAGAGATGACCTAATTATTGGGCAGAATGAATCTTGGGGAGACCAAGACCCAAGTCCCTCTCTGCTGCTCACATTCAGATGGAAACTGAGTGATTATTATTTGCATAAAGTGTGGAATACAGCCTAAAAGTACAAAGTTGTGTAGATGTAGGCAGGAAACCGTACTTCTTTGAGAGCAGTTTTGTTTATGTTATAGCTTCTCAGTTTGCATTTCATAAAACGACCTTTCATCCTCTCAGTCTCTGCTAGGTGAACTCTCTCGCCAGCCTCGGCAGCTTATCGCGGCTGTCAGGAAAGGTGTTAGCAAACAGTGTACATACCCTACATACATGTGGTTACAAACAAACGAGCAAACCTTACACTGCTCATTGCCAAGTGGGAACTATATCTACAATTGCACTCTAAATATAATCAGGGTAAGATTCACATTAAACAAAACCAAACAACCTCTTCTTTCCAAAGCAGAGAATACCTTCTGTGTTGATTTTAAGATGTGTATGAAACTGTACATACAACAAGCATATTTTTCCCATAGTTTTAAACTGACTTTTTTTGATAACAAAATTAATTTAAGAAAATTAAAAAGGTAAAACAGTTACACCCAACACAGACTTCTAAAACAGTTCAGATCTCTGTCTCAAGTTTATCAGTGGTTAGGATGATTTATTACTACTGAATTGCACCTGATTTTAGGCCCCTAATATTGTAAGTGGAGCTTCAAAAATACTAGCAAATAGTACCAGAAACTGTCACAATAAAGAGCACTAACTATTTCAGCCTGTAGGGCAAAACTTTTACAAAGAAGGAAGAGTACTGTGGATCTGCTTTAAGTTTTGAACATCATTTTGGGAATATGGGGATGGCTCCTCCAAATGTCCAGTAGGAAGAACACACAATCCTCCTTGGAAGTCAACTGACTAGCTAGAAACAAGAGACTGTGGTCAAAGCTATGAGAGGAATATGTCTTAAGGAAGGATGATAAGTATAAGGTTAATTGTGTAAATTCAATGTTTCACAAGGTATAGCTTTAGAAGCTGGCCAAAGGGAAGAGTAAACCAGATCATAGTCTGCCCTCCGAAGGCGGGAAGATTAGGATGTGAGGGTCTGGCTAATGCAAAGAATGTACAGGCAAAAGAGCAATTCTGAAAAATAACTAAAGAAATACAGAATTATCTAAGAAATCTAAGTCCTCTTTGGAAGAAGCTAAAAAACATACAGAAAGACCTGCAAATGAACAGGACAGCACTAAAACTGGACAGAGCAGAGCTCCTGAATAACTGTGAAAAAACTGTCTATGCTCTTTATCAGAATATATGAGAATCACTGATGCTACAAACAAGGAAGAAATATGAAGAAAGATCTAAGAGTGCATGGGAGAAGGTGAAGCTAAATTATTAAAAAAAAAAAAAAAAAAAAAAAAAAAAGAGATGGTTATGACCAAAAAGACTGAGGGGAGAGGAGATGTTGCTAATAAAATTGAAAATGCATGGTCAGAATGGCCATTTAATTGCATACATTGATTATTAGCAACAGCCCATCTCAACTCCCCAAATCCTCAGCAAAAGATACATTATATAGCCACCTGTCTAATAGCTGCATTCAGTTTTAACAGCAGGTTAAATCTGAGGCATAGCTTCCACACTACTTTTTTTTTCACATGCATAAACAACATCTCTGATAACCTGTATCCTGCTAAAAGCACCAGCACCAAAATATTGTGATAACCATCACAACGAGGGGGAGCCCTATCTACAGCTAGTAGATAGTGAAGGGCTAGTGAAGAAAGCAGGCCCTATGGAAATGTCACCCAAACAGCTACTGGGCTAGAAGTGCTTTTGCTTTTCTGTTTCATGAATAAAACACAGGTTATGTGAGTGAATATACATTACTGGTTCACACACTGACTTAAAACGAAGTGGTTTTCTTATCAGAAAACATTAGTTAAGAACTGGTAGGGCTGGTGGCATATGCATTACTGTTATATTTGTATTTTCTATTAAATATAACAATCAGAGGCAAATGAATTATAACATTCACTCACAATTTCTTGTTGTTTGTTGAATCACAGTTAACACTCATTCAGTTATTTATGTTATAATGCTATCTCATGACCAAAAACTGCTTGTCTAGTCCACTAATACATAAGCCATCACCAAAGATTTCCCAGATAGTTTAAGAAAACAAATTCCAACCTACAGCGTTTTTGCTGAATTGGTTTCACAGATAATTTATGAGACACTTGTGTTTTTTGACTGGTCATTTAAATCATATAATATTGCCTTCACTCCCTGGCTGAAAGACTGAGGGACTAGAACTTCTTAACTTAAGAAGCAACAAAGGAGAAACAACAAGTACTGCTGTGAGAGCATAAGTAATTCAGTTGAACTAGAAATACTTATCTGCTATGAAATAAAACACAGCATCACAGCAATAATTTATTCCATTAATTAGAAATGAGAAAATAATTAAATAATGTTCAGGATTTAAACAAACATTTTTTTTGCGAACTCCAGGAAGAAGGCTTTCAGCTACAAAAAATAGCTTTAATGACTATACAATATTATTTAATCAAATTGTGTATACTTTTTGCATTGATTTTAAAAAGAGTACCTACCTCACATAATTTACAGGCTGAATACCCAGTGAGCAAGGTATGCAATTTGTTTCCATGATTCTCTGAACCCAGTTACTAAAACCTGCCAGTCATCATTTAAACAAGTAAAACGGGCTGCTGCGTTACAGAAGTGATTTTTCACACAGAACCTAATGGCATCTGAACAAATATGAATAATATCTGAAATACCATTTTAGCAGTTAGTAGGGCTTGAAAATATGTCTGAAATGTATTTTCTCCTAGCTGGTTTGTGATGTTTTATCCTGTAGACCCTGAGCAGAAGCAGTATGCTGGTGTCTTGTCTTGAAGTGGCTTGTGAGGATGATGGTAACCCTTTCTTTGGTGGCTGGCAAAGGGCTACTCCTTAGAAAGAGGATTTTTCTGGTAAACTTGAAATACTGGGCTTGTCAATGCATGGTTGAGATAGTTCTCAGTATGTTCCCTTCTCTTTAGTACTACAAGCTAGAAGCACTGGTGCTCTAATGAAGCAATTTCCTTCCTTGAGCTGCAAGCCATGAGCCTGCTGCCTTGACTAGCCTTATGTAATGCTATTTGAAAGAATCACTTGAAATTCCTGTACCCCCAGTAACAAGAAAACCTTGAAAAAGATATAGAAATGACCAAAATTCTCCTTGAAGAACAAGGTGCTTCAGAGATAAGAAATAGTTTGAATTCTTCAAAGTTAGGAGGAAAAAATCCAGGCCATGGGTGAGGGTTAACACTATGCATATGCTGAAACATTAACTATAGTTAGGTAGTTCGGATTTTTTGAAGGTATACAACCTTTTTTTTTACATATTAATTGGTATTTTCCACTAGCAATCAACTATCCCGGTTTCATGCATATTAACTTAAGTACATCTTAACATGATATGTGCATTTCAAATGATGGCATGCCAAACTCAGCATAGAGATGATAAAAAAAAATGAGGCCTGTTAAAAGGAAAACCAAAACCCACTTTCTTTCCTCAGCCTTAAACAGAAATTAATGAAGTCATCAGGGTGCTGAAGCACTCAGCAAATTCAAATGCGACATTAAGTATTGTTTATACTGCAAACTTCAAAAGGAAAGGGGTAGAAAAAGGAGCCACCCAATCACTGCCTAACCTGGACTGTAGATGAGATTTAGAAACACTTTTTATAGGCAACTGTCAGAGAACTAGGAATTATTTAAATTGTTTCAATTTTCAGGAAAAAAAAAACTTTCCAAACTTCAACGCTCTGCAGTTCTGCAATAAAGCACACAACCCATAAGTGACCACAGGTGTTTTGTTAGTTGGGAAAAAGAGTTTATGATACACAGTGTGCTTCCTTAAATTTGCAGAGAAGATGATGTAATTATTTTGGAATATTAAAATAATACATTACCATTAGTGCCACAAAGTTGGCATATTTTATCAGTTCAAAAGAGCATGCACCAGCAGCTTTGAAGACAAGGATTTTTCTCCAAGAGCCTAAGATGGAGGAAGGAATACTTCTCTCCTAATAAGTTATTTTTTTCATTTACATAGCCCCTTTTATGCTGTTTGAAAGTTGGAGGAAAACATAACCAGGATAGAGGAATAACTCACATCTCCCATGATACGGAGAAAAAGGTGCATCTTTTTCTCCTGTACAGCTTGGAAAGTGTTATATTCTCTAATAGATTATACCTTTGGGGAAAAAGGGAAACTGCTTTTCCAGTTTTCAATGCCATGTTCAACAAGGAGAGCTGTGTTTTTATTGTCATCTGCATCACAGAAGTCTCCTTTTAGCAGGAAAAAAGACTAAGCCATCAGAAATTGGCCAATGTTTCAGGAAGAAGAGTGAATAGGGCTTCTTAGAACAGAAGAACTGAAAAAATCCAAGTCAAAAAGTAAATGAAAAGGAAAGCTGCAAGGTGAGGCACAGAGATAGGGCTCCTACCAACTCAGATGGCACAGCAACCACAGTCTTTTATGTAGTCCCTCAACTGCTGTGTGAAAACAGGGCAAGGAGTTGACAGCAAGGAAACACAATCCGAGTCATCTGTATTACTGCCAGAAAGCTGTCCTCTAATCAAACTGGTAAGTGTATTTATGTAATTTTCTTCATGGTCATACCAAGCTTAAGGTAAAGTGAAGAACCTTTCTAAGGAGAACAAGCTGAAAACTTCATGAAGTCGTAACAGCAAAATGCTTTTTAGTACAGCAGTTGTGATAAAAACATATCCAGATAGAGACAGTACTGAAAGGTTATCTTGACTAACAGTAGATATGATTTTAGAGATTTACATCATTGTTTTGAATTACCCCAGAAAAATCACCTGTGATGTAAAGAACACTACTGCAATGTAGATGACACTACAGCCGCTGAATAGTATTCAGTTATACTGGAGGGTATTCAAAGTTGTTTTTTTTTTTCTATTATTACTAAAACCTCTTCAAAGACACAACATTCTTGGCTCGTTAGGAAATAAACTGTCCTTTCATTGTATTCCTGCAATACCTTGCTCAGTAGGGATCAAGAAGTTATTCAAGTTTTTAAGGCCCAATAATACAAATAGTTACAATAGTACATTCCATCCAAGCAGTATTTTTAAAAGTACTGCTTGTATCTATAGCTAAGAAGGACTGCAACATTCTACTCAGGTGCATATGAACCTTCAAAGTCCTTGTATCACAGAAAATCTTTCCTGCTTTTGTTTCATTTATTTTTTTCACATGGTCTTAAGCAGGTAAATCTGTCCATATATGTTTAAGAGAATGATCTCTTGTATCTCTTCCTAAGAAAGAGTTGTAATACAGTTGTATGCATCCTACTACATACAAAACTGGATGCATGTCAATTTTCAGTCGCTAATATAAAGCAAAAATTGTATGTAATTTTTCAATATATTTTTTGCTTTTTTTTTTTTTGAGACGACAGGTATTGTAAATGGCATGATAAAGAACAGGATTATCAATCTTTTTGTCAATGCGTACTAAAATGTATTCTAACTCTTGTATTAACAATCCTGAAAAACTGCGATTAGAAGCATCACAGGGCGATATATCTAGCAGTGAACAAAGTTTAATAAAGAGTAAGCAAAGCCTAGTCATCTGTCTAGTTTCCACACAAACTAGTTTCCATGTTTTCTTGTTTTGTTTTCGTTTTTCATTTTTCCATTTGTGGGTCTTTGGTGGTGACTTGGGCTTTTTTGTTTATTTGTTTGTTTGATTGATTATTCCTTTTACTTCCCTACCTTCCTAAGATTTAAACCAGATAGTTTGTTTTTCAAGTATAAACTGCATGACAATTCTGAGTAAAATAGAAAATGGAAAGGGTAAGAAAGAGAAACACAAGAAAAGAACAGGGAAAAAAGAAATTGAGTGAAATGGAATGGAATGGAAATATTAAAGTAGATCTCAGGATGGCTGTAATATGATATTTTCTATCCAAAAAGCTGCAAACATAACCCATTCATGCTAGGATGGTGACCACAATACTTGCTGTATTTTAGTTCAGAATTCACTCATAACTTGTGCTTACTGATCTTTATTCATGTTTAAATCCCCTAATATCAGAAGAGAGCTGACTATGTAAAGCACATTTCAAAGTCAAAGTGCCTCTTTGAAAGACCTGTAAGTGAAAAGATTGAAAGTTTTAGTGTTAAGAAAAATGATGTTTCACTATGTCACTCTTAACTGCATCTCATACTAATATTTCTATAATTTACACTTTCTAAGAAGGGTATTTGGTAAAATTAGGCTAGAATATTTACTTTCATAAGCATTCTTATTCTTGCACTTGACTAAATTGATTTAAAAATGTTAAAAACTGATCAACCATTTTTTCATAAAATACAAGGTATCTAACGAAAACCAGTACCTCATAAACTAACTTCTCTAGTGCTTCTATTTATACCTGTTACAATGCTACTGAGAAGTTGTGTATATTCACAATTTATAATATTTTTTATTTACAACATAAAATGTTTTACAGTAATTCTCGTATATCAATGCAATTTAGTATTATACAAAATAAACTCTAGTAGGCACAAAATACTATTTTCTGTGATGGTTTAATGATGAAAGCCTTAATACTTTTCCAAGTGCAATAAATAATTTGATTTCTTAAGCAAAAATAATACCCAAGATGAAGCCACTTGGAGTTGTTTTTACATTAAATCAGTTTTATTTCCAAAAAGTACAAGTCAAACTATGTTTTAGTGTTATGACTCTGAAACAAATATATCTTAGGTCCGCTTATCCTTGCAATGATTGCTACCCCATCAAACAGCAATTGTTTTAAAGATATATCAAGGAAAGTATGGGCAATTTCTGGCTAGCTATTCAAACTGCAGGCCTTACATCCAAGACATTACTGCTGATCGATTTATCTTTTGATTAGAATTCCAAAAACGTGTGGGAAAAATATTTTAAAAAACTGCACTTTTGAAATACCATTGAACTAATGAGGCAGATCAAGGGACCACTGTTATATTCTTAATGCTTCCCTTTTCTTGATCATCTTCAATGGGGTTTCAAAGAGCCTATTTTTAAATAAAGGGGTTGGTATTTTTTTGTTCACTCTTAATCAAATAGGAAATCAATGAACAGTCATGCCCTGGACTGTTCTAATTTGGATAGCTGGTTTGAAACACTGTTTTCTGTACAAATGAGGCAAAAATCTCCCCAAAATAAAGGATGCTGTCAATTCAAGAGGAAATGTACATCTACCCTTTTTGTTGATCTAAATATTCTGACCAACATCTGCCCCTGATTTTTTAATTCAATTGCTGGTTTGGATTTGAAGATGATGTATGAGAAAGCTCTGGGTTTCTACTTCTGTCATGCCACTGATAATGCCTTTTGCACTGAGCTATTAGCAACCATCACCATTTACAAATACTTGACCCTGAGAAGTGCTGTGACTCCTTTGAAAAGACACAGTGAAGAAAATCCTGATTAATAGCATCACAATAAAATATTTAAACATAAATTACTAATTATGTCAAACCAAGCTCTCAGGCACCATTTGAAAATAGTTCACTTTCAGTTACTAAAAACATTAGACATCTTGATAAAATGTTTAGCAGTACTTTCTATGGAAAAAATCAACTTCCAACTGTTATTCAGGGAGGACATTGCATATAGAATTGTTTGCCAGTAACAGGCAAAAACATACAGGAATCTGTAGGTCAAACATCATCTTGATGACATAGATTAAAGAAAGATTACTCATTTTAAATATGCAAACCTGTTTGAATTTTGCTGTATGAGAAATAAAGAGCTGATTAATACTTTCCTTCTTATGTATTAGCTTATGTTTGTGGCTAGATTATGATACATTTGTGCCTGATCGTAAATTTTTTACTTCTCACGAGAGTTTTTCAACACAGATTCTACAAAAGGACAGAACATACATACAGCTGCTTAAAATGGGTTATGAGTAAAGAGGCACAAGGTAAGATTTTGAGATTCATTTTGCCTTGTAGCTAGAAGGGACAAGAATGGATCCCATAAAAATCCTGAACCCAAAGGACACTTACCTATTAGGCAACAGCTGATCAGGAAGAAATCATTTAGTCAATCTCAGCACTGGCTGGGCTAACCTCGTATGTTACGTTTAACAGGCTAACCTGTTATGTTACGTTATAACCACAGTATGTTAAGTTTTTCCCCTGATATGGTGATGATGATAATAAGATGATGCTTACTTAAGAAATTTTATGAGTCCAATCTAAATACTAATTGAGGTATCAGATAGAACATTTGTATCATAATGCTCATTACTACCACAGAGGAAACAATTCAAATAGCTGACACTCATTTGCAATACTAATAACAAAGTTTCACAAAAATCAATGTATCTGTAATGGTGAAAGGGAGAAAGAAAAATCCTAAAGCTATTAAAGACAAGGAAGATAAGAATAAATATTTTCCTCAAACTTTTCACTGAGTCATGATCATTAGAGAGATGGAGTACCTTGCTTATGAGGAAAGGCTAAGAGAATTTGGATTGTTCACCCTGGAGAAGTCTTTGGGGTGATCTAACTGTGACCTTCCAGTACCCAAAGGGAGCCTACAAGAAAGATGGAGAGAAACTATTTATAAGAGCATGTAGTGATAAGACAAGGGGGAATGGCTTAAAACTGAGAGTAGGTTTACGTTACATATACGGAAGACATTCTTTACTGTAAGGGTGCTGAGGCACTGGAACAGGTTCTCTAAAGAAGTTCAGAATACCCCATTTCCTGGAAATGTTTAAGATCAAGTTGGATGAAGCTTTGTGCAAGCTGGTCAGGTGGAAGATGTCCCAGTCCACAGCAGGGGGGTTGGAACTAAATGGTCTCTAAGGTCTCTTCCAACCCAAGCTTTTCCCTGATTTGGTGTAGCATTTCTAATGGTTTTAATGAGGGTTCAACCACAGACAGCATTTAACCAAAGTCATTTTCCCAAATCAAGATGAATAAGTCTATTACCATAGTACTGAAGACTGATTGTCTGCTGTGTTCATTAAATACACGTTGGAGACACCCTGTTTTACCCAAATATTTCCCTGAATCAAATATGACTTAACAAGCTGTGAATAAGCTGTTACCACAATTACTCTGCAATGTGCTTTCCAAGAGGGAAAAGCATGACAATCCCCATGATGATCACTGGTAGTTACAGTAAGAAATAAACACTTGGCAGTCTGCCACAAACTGGTAATTGTTTATGTGAACATCTTTGATTTATAGAAAACAGGAGAGCTATCTTAGTCTAGTTTAATATTGGTTGTTACTGTGGCTTATCCATTAGTAGCAAGAGGACGGGGTGAAATTTGGCCTTTAAGTGAAACTTAGGGGAAAAATCTACCTGCAGATTTTGAAATAAGGGTTTTATGTACAATCTTGTGTTGCTTACAATTTTTTTGCTTGTTGCTTATTTTTTTGTATGTAGTTTGGGTTTTGATCTTTTTTTTTGTTTTTCCCCTAACTTATGCAGATTGGTTATAACAGATTCTTAATTTTCTAATAATTTGTTTAAAATAATTTATAATTAAATTATTTGTTAATAATTTAATATAGTACTTCTTATATTTCTCCCCATTCATTTATCTGCTCTGTTCATGAGTCTTGTCAGCTGTAAGAATCCAAACTCTGAGTGCATTCGTGCATCTAGTTAAGCCTACATGGAGTAATTGATGTGGAGTTTAATGAACTTCTGAAATTTACATTTAAAAGGAGATGACTCTACAACCATGGAAAACACCTTCAATCTTTTAGGTCCATACCCATACAGCAAAATACAGAGATTCTATGTGCCTTAAATAGAATTTATGATACTAGCTCATACAATATTGAGATCACACATTTTAGTATCTTCTCAAAATATAAAACAGCTGAAACATTCCTGTGAAGATATTATGCAAAATTAAATATTTAATTTCACACAGTATCTTTGGAATATTTCAATATTTAATAACTATTCAGTTGAAAGGGTCTACTTGTATTTAGTAATGGCAATGTAGTAACTGGATCAAAGATTCCCACACATAAACTGAGATAACATAATCATATACACACAACATGTATTTCACATAATAATGTGAAATTATAATAATTTAGTCTATTTTGAAATACATATTAATATTAGCTAGATTCATTAGAGTCCTCCTAAGGCTTTCTAAAGTTACACCTACAGTATTTAATGTAATACAGCATAGTAAAAATTATAACTACAGCAGCCTCAATCCCTGCTTCCTTGGTTGAAACGTAAGTGAAACAATTGTAAACTGAGATTAAATTAATCATCAAGTCTTACGACTTCTTTAGCTATATTATACAGCCATAATAACAGGAATAAAATAGTCTTAATATGAAACTCCTTGCTTCTGTGTCTATATCAGACTTGCAATATAATGGGACAGCAAGCAACTTTTTCAGTATTAATACAATGTATTTGTCTTAGGCAGCTGAGTAGAATCTTCTTCTAATCATCTAGTTTGTGACTGTTAATGAATAAGTGCTACTTTGTACATTTTATTCTCTATATTTGATCCTATTAGCAATATCACATGACTTATCTGGCCAATGAGAGCTACATAAAATAAATGAAACACAAAATACTGAAATTCCAGAAGAATTACTCTCATTTAGGCTATCAGATTTGAAACTGATACAGACATTCAACACTCAAGCACATGGTAAAAACCGTAATTTTGAATAAATCAATCTTTTTTGTGCCTATCTCACAAATATATAAATTTAAAATAGTTCTTTTAAGCAGCAAATTTATTCTTTTTTTCAACTTCATAGTCAAAGAATTCTAGAACATTTCTTTAAATATATAACAAATATAGTGTATTTATTTAAATATATAACAATGTACTTAAATAAAATACATTTAGTTGAATAGAAAATTATAACAAGTGTAGTTCAGAATTGTAGTCAAGTACTACAAGGCTACCATTGTCACGTAAAGTTGTTTTTATCATACCAAAGTATTTAAGATGCCAACAAAATGTGCTTGAAATTGCAGGACTTGTGTAACAGATTCTTATTTTGAGTGCTTTTCATCTAGTATTTTTATTCTCTTTTTTTTGGATTTACCAAAATTAGTGGATTAGTGGAAATACTGCAATAGCATCTACATCACAGGCATTTTCTATTGCTGCCTTCTTGTAATTTGATGCAAAATGACCAAGACTTAAGGAATGCTTAGTAAACACTTAGCTTAAGACTTCTGGTCACTGCTTGGTAACTGCTGTGAACCAGCAAATTGAGTAACACCAACAACCAACTGTCCAAGTCACAACAATATTAAAAGACTCAGCACACAGACTACTGAAAATCACAAATATTTTGAGGGAAAACTATGAAGTCAAGCTTAAATTGTCATCTTTATTTCGCTTGAAGACTATGACCAAGGAACATGACAGAATTTTAACTGCAGGATTTTAGCAAGACCGCTTTTCAAAGGCATCCGAAGACATTCAATCAGATATTTATAGTGATGATAGGGTCATATTCAGTACAAATACCATTCACCACAATTGCTATAGCATGGGATAAATACACTCACATTTTTTTGTACAAATACTTATTGGCTGAAATTTCTTGGCATGACATTTTTTTCTAAAGAGTTGCTTAATTTAGGTTTACTGTGATACTCTCATGAATATGAACACACCTAGCATTGCTGTTTCAAAGATTTAAGTCATAGATGTGTTAATCAAATTTAGATAAACATAGTTAGCACAAGTCAGGAATCATACCTGGGCTTGGAAAAATAAAACTGTCTCTGTATCTGCAGATAAAATGCTGATTGCGTTTTGCTATGAACCAGAGACAGGCTGACCTACAAATTAAGTTGAATTCTGAAATCGAATCCCAACTCTACCCTAAACTGCCTTTGTGAATCAAGTCCTGCACAAAAGGGTTATATAATTTAATGGAATAAATAACTGTGCATGATGTAATACCTTCTTTATAATTAAAAGCAAAACAAACATTTTTCCACTCCTGCCTATCAACGAGCCACAGCACGTCATGGTAAAAAAATATAATTAGCCATGGAATTTTATGTATCACTTCTGAATTATCATTACTCCCCAAAAACTTCTATGTAGGAATGATGGCGTAATACAAAGAAGAATCTGAAACTGACTGTGAAATCTGGACCATGTCTCAATGACAAAAAAATCCAAACCCAGAGTTACTCTTAAGACAGGGTTCATTTCTCCTGAGTGAAGTTTTGGCAAAATGTAGTCTTTTGATAAGAGCATAGGAGTTTCCTGGGACCCTGAGCTGCAGTCATGCTTAAGTGATGAGAATCACTTTGCCTGTTTTACCTGGATAAAACAGCTCAGCAACTAAAACTTGATTAACTAAAAATCAATTAACCAAAAACAATAACTAGAAACTAATTTAACTAAAAACCAATACCATGAAGCCCTTTCTGCAAATGTATCTAGGACACTGATTTCAAACTTAGGTGCCTACACCCAGGTCACCCAAACAAGAGACTGTAAGAAAGTGCTGAGAAGATACAAAGCCCTTTAAAATCAATAGTCTCTATTCATCCCTGAATAAAATTGATTCACATAACCGAAGCAGCCAGAATGAAACATAAATCATTACTACTGAAATAGCCAGACTGCCCCAACAAAATGGTAACACAGAACTGGATGCCAGGAAGGGAATCACAGAATCACAGAATATGCTGAGATGGAAGGGATCCACAAGGATCACTGAGTCAGGCTCCTGACTCTGCACTGGACCACCCCCAAGAGTCACACCATGCACGCAAGAACCTTTGTCCAAACGCTTGAAATCTGTCATTGTTGGTGCTGTAGCCACTTCCCTGGGGATTCTGTTCCAGTGATCAACCACCCTCTGGGTGAAGAACCTTTAACTAATACCCAACCTAAATCTCACCTGACACAACTTCAGGCCATTCCCTCAGGTCCAGCTGCTGATCACCACACAAGAGATCAGTGCCTGCCCCTCCTCTTCCCGTCATGAGGAAGGTGTAACAGCAATGAGGTCTCCCCTCGGTCTCCTCCAGGCCAAACAGACCAAGTGACCAGAGCTGCTCCTCATATGGCTTCTCCTCAAGGCCCTTCACCATCTTCACTGTCCTCTTTAGATGCTCCCTAACAGTTTAATATGGGCAGATACCAATTTATCTGATCAACAATCACAATGTGGAACCATGCAGATGAACATAACTACAAAAATACTACTTCGTTGATTTGTTGTAAGTTACTTTTTCATTTGACTCTTTCCTACGGCATTGTTTCTTTGAATCACCAGGCAATGCTAGATATTTGTTTTGCAAGGCCATTGAGTATATATATATGTATTCACTGTAACAGTTCCTTTTCAAGGAATATTACACAACTATTAAAAAATCTTCCAATTCTGTTAATGGGTAGAAATGTTCTTTTTACTTTGAAAAGAAACCTGTAACACAAAATGTTCCAGTATTCATATTAAGAGATAATGGCACTAAGGAAGACTAAAATATGCCAATCTTACTTGTTTTACTTTTAGACATAATATTAAAAAAAACTCTGAAGTCATCCTTCCAAGGATGCTAAGGTAATTTTATTCTAAAATTAAAATGGATAATCTCAGATAGGGGGTATTTTTCTAAAACTGGACAATATATTTAATTTCAACCTTGTTACTGTCTGCTTATCTCACTAAAATTTCTGATTTAAAAACATGGGTAAACTAATAATCAGCGCTGCCAAATCAAGTAGTCTGCTTATGAAAATCTGGGAATATTTATCTATGAAAAAATTACTAATTCAGAGTATGATAAAATTGGAACACTTACTACTTTAACTGAAAAAAAAGATGAAACATAAGAGAGTATTAACTCTTTTTTTTCCTTTAAGGTACTTTGTTAGACTTTCTTCCAGTTTTGTGAACCTTTAGCTTATAAATAAAAGCAAAACAAACATTTTTCCAGTCCTGCCTAACAATCAGCCACAGCACACCATGGTAAAAAAAATATAATTAGCTATGGAATTTTATGTACCACTTCTGAATTATCACTGCTCCCCAAAAACTTCTTCTTTGTAGGAATTATGGTGTAAAACAAAGGGGAATCTGAAACTGATTGTGAAGTATTTTAATTACACCAGAATGGATTTATGTGCCTGTTCTTCATCTTCTTATATAAGCCATTTAATAAAATTAATTTATTACTGTTTTATAATCCTTCAGAAAATTGATACTAAAAAAAAAGAAAAATCTCAAAAACTCAAGAATATTGACTTATGATTTTAAAACCTTGATTCAAAGCACATGTTCAATTTCCATGGTATAAAAATTCATATTTAGAATAAACAAATTGGTAAACAGTAACAGTCTACTTTCTGCAAAGGAAGAAAAACAGCATGAATGCTCCAGACTAATGAATGAAATTTAAAGTTACTGAATAATGTTACAGCACAATTTGCACAAGAAACAAAAATTACCTGGATCTCACGCCCCTGCAAGCTTTTAAGAAAGTTGCACACCTCACTGTCACACATTAATGACTTAGGATGCTGCCCTTGGAAGTACTGAACAATCCGTCTTCCAGGGTACATTGGGTTTTGAAAGCTTTCAATATTTAGGAAGAGGAATTTTACTTAATGCACTTGCTCAGGTTTTTATTTGTCTACCTTACATAAGATTATTTAAGCACCCTATTCTACCCCATCCAATACTGTAAAGAAGCTGTGCATGCAAAGTTTGAGAACAAGTGTCTCAGCCACTTCTGATTTACTTTACTTACATGCCAAAGACCTAAATCATTTACATTATTGCTTTCTTATCTATACTTCATTATAACTCTGTAAACCTTTATTCATGCACTGCTACTAAGTGAATCATGGCCATGAACCTAAGTTTGCAAGCCAATCTTCATTTTTTATAAAAATTAACTAAATACTCTTCCAGGATGGGGCAAAATACAGTAACTTTGGCTTTAACTATTTAATGCCATTGACATCAGAAGCTGTGTGCTAGGCTTACAGGCCAAAAACATTCTGAAGACTGGAGCACAAAATTAATACAAGACAATCACATCAATACAGTATCATAATGGATGTCAGAGGAAAATCCTCTCAGTTACTGAAGTTAGAGTACTGTATTTATGTATTTACCACATCTTGCAGTTGTTGCTCATTAGTTGTTCAGTACTATATTTTCATTATCTTTGCAGATTGGATAATTGTATCAATTCAAAGATAATTTCAATTTTCTGCAAATCCTTTTCTCCTGTTTCTGTTAATCTCTTTCTGTGTCTGTCTATTCCTTTGTCCTTTATGCATTGCCATTCCTTTAGCAACTCCCATAGTCAGTCTTTATGATTTAGGGATTTTTCTGCCTTGTTACACATGGGTTCTGATACTCCGCTATTTAAGAACAGTTAAAGCTAAAAAAATGCAACTAGTATTTCTGTGTATAACCTTTCGTTTTCCTGTTGCAGCTACCAAAGTGGTGATCACACATTCAATACTGGCAAAGATACCACAATTGAGTTTCAGAATTGGCCTATTCTTCAAATTGCTCATCCTCACGAAACACAAAGGTAAACTCTAATTTTCATTCCCATCCCACCAGCTAGCCCTGTAGCTTTACACCCCAAAGATCACCATACATAAAAATGCATCAAAATAACAATTTTCAGCAGCCTGTTAGAGACAGGCTGTTTAAGTAGGAATAGAAGTTCATAACATCTCTATTTCTCTGCTATGATCTTGACATCTAACATTTTGTGTTCTGGGGAATACAATAAAATGAGATAACAGTGAGGAACACACTTTATACAGCAATCAGAAACACAGTGGAATTCCTAAAACATTCATTCCCAGATATTGACTTCCATTTTTCCTTTTCATATTCGTTATTAGTCCTCGTTGCTCAAACTACTGAAAACAGACCTTTCAGTAAATAAAATGGAATGGAAGCAGAACAGTGAGTATTTTATTTTTTTTAATACGGTTTGCAATACAGATTCCTATACACGTCATTATTCTCAATAAACTTTCTTCCAATCTTTCCTTATTTTCTGCCTTCCTAATCCCCTGCAACATTCCCTGTTTTCTGAACATTAGTCTTTTTCATCCTGTACATGCAGTGTTCTATCAACACTGTTCTTTCATCAAAAACTACTGTGTTTTTAAGTTCTTTTAACCTTAGAAATATATCTTTTTCACAGTTCTCTCCTGGACTCCTCTTGTATCCTTCCTGTCTTCATCATTCCCTTCTCTCAATTCAATAAAGACTAGCAGGCAACTGCTTTTAAATTCTCAGTTGCCTGGCACATCAACATGCTGCACAAGCCCATCCAGTAGGAAAATGAAACATTATCTTTAAAATCAAAATATCATTTCCTACCAATCTGCAGTGTAAATCTTGAAGAACTTTCCTGCATCAAAGCCTATGTGATGCAAGCAGTACTGTTCTTCATCCTGATCCAAAGGAACACAATAAAGCTGCTTCTGTCAGAAACAGAAAAAAACATTCCCCATCTAATTTCACTTTTTAAAAGCATACACTCCTTGCATCTCTCAGTCCTTCCTATGCATGACACTTGGGCACAGAAGAGCTGAGTGAACACCTCCTCCTCTTGGGGCACTCTAGGAACTACCGACTGGCTCCCAGTTTTTTAATCCACCTTTCCTAAATCCATATTTAGGGACCCTACTTTGATGTGGGTTTAAAAGCTGGTTTAAAACATATCAGTAACTTTGTCACTCATCTCCTTCACTACTAGCCAAATTAATTGAATAAAAATGGAAAACAAACTGTCTCTAGCAGTATTGCCATGCTGAACAACTCTTTCACAAGGTTCTGGGCCAAACCACTTTGGTCACTGGTGTGTCAAAATAAGGCATATTTTCAAAATCTAACTTTATACATGAAAGTTCAAAGCCTTCACCACTATGGTTTTGGTTTTTTTCTTCTTAATGGTTATGTAGCATATTACATAACTTGACTCAAAATATCAACCGAAGCAGGTATAGTGCCCAAGCTTTGATGTGCCCAAAGACAAAGTGAAGCTGCAAGAATTCATCCATTCAGCTCACAGACCTCAAGGAGAGCCTCTGAAACTGCCCTCATCCACTGTACCTTAAAATAAAACCTGTCTTACAATAAGAATTCCAAAGCAAGTTTTACAGCTATCCCATTTTTGTCTTCTCTGTGTATGTGTATACACCTTATCTTGCACGCTACATTAATTTTCTTATGGATTGGGTGGCTAAAAGCCAGCAAAGAAAACACAGAAAAGAGTGAAAAATTTCTTATTGAAACACAGAGTTTCATTTTCAGGGCATCAGAACTTATATTCTCTTTAAAGAATATAAAGAAAAAAAAAAAGAAAAAAATGGGAAAAAATTATTTCAGTATGAGAATAATGTTTTTAAAATTGCTTTCACCACAAGAGTAATATTTATAAAATTAAATCCTAAAGCACATATGCTGCTGTAAACCATATAGCCTCTGTGTGTTTTATAGCATCCGGGAGTTCTGGACATGCAACTGCTAAGAGAAAAGATGCACACAATACCAAAGTATTCTCACAGCTTCCTTTACCATGTAAAGCTGTTCCCAAATAGATCATTTTACTGATGCACATTACAGAAAGCATCTTTCATTGGAAACACTTCAAACAAGGAAAATATCACAAGAGAGAAGGCTACTGCCTAATACATTGCAGTGATATGACCTCTTGACCGCAAGTTTTTTGTATGTGTATTACAAAAGGCTCTTGACACCTGTCATTCTCAGAGATTAATAATTTTTTTAAAAAAACCCTCTATAATAGTGTTTGAACTGAAACAGGTGAAATCAGATGCAGTGTAGTATACTACAGCTATTCATTTTATCCCTTTTCCCACTTTTTATCAGTTTTAATTTTGGTTTGTTATTACAAATTCTTACATATAGCAGAGCTATCATATTAAAATTCTCCCTTTTTTTGAGTGGCTTAAGAGCAGAAATGTTACTTTAATTTTAATTTTAGTTTCATGAGAAACTGTTCTATAAATCTGCTATGCACAGCCAGCTAAAATTGCCTTGTAATTGATTTCTACGACTTCGTAAGGTAGGACAGTAGAGGTACTGGAAGGCATTGCTGGTGGAAGGATTTCCCAGTATTTATGTAGGACTATACAATCCCTGCAAAAATAATGTATAATAATAAATTATGTACCAATGATTATTTAATTACTTGAATTATTTAAATACCTGAAACATGGAAGTTTTTCTTTGGTTTGTTTTCCATTAAGTATTGTAAACACTTCTTTTTATTTATGCCTCATATATTAAAGTCTCATGGTATGAATCAGAATGTCAGTAACACATGCCTTTCTATACTATTATTTCAGTCTGAATTTTACCACCTCAGGTTTGTTGCTGCAGCGTTTTGTGTCTATGAAAAACACCAAGTAAGCACCTTACCGGGTGTTTTTATATGTATACTCCTCCATATGGGAAGCATGGAGGACAACCAACCCACATGGCACCAGTCCTGAGAGGATTCTACATCCAAATTACTACAGGTTGTTCAAATTATGAGAGATCATACGTCTGAAAGGCATTACAGTATCATGGCTGCATGACATGAAGTTTTACACTGATTTGCACAGCTCCTGTGACAATGTTCACAGCTTCTACCACAGAGGCATTAACATCATGCAGGCAAAGAACCACAGTAATAAACCATGCAGTGCTGAAAAACGGCAACTTAAAAATACACTTAATTTACTGTCACTGTGAATTACACACTGTAATTGTATATACACTGTGATTGTAGATGCTTTTACAAGTATATCACACTAAATGTGCTTGAGCAAATGCACTATTTACATAATGTCTATTTCTTGATAAACTGAGTACATTTTCCTGGGAAAAAGAAGGTATCACTGGGAGGATGTAGGGAATACTGCAAGACTGCAATAATGAAAAAGAATTGCAGAAAACATGATCCAGGCCACACATTTTCCCTTTCTCATTCTGTCCTGTCCCCTGTAAGGAGGAAAGGCCTAGAAGGTCCTTCTTCCCAGTCTGATGCTCACTGCCCAAATCCATTCCATCCTCCAGCCTCCCCCATGTCACAGTTGCTTCCCTCCAGGTTCTTCTATCCTTGCCCAACCCCTATAGTTCTTCCTCCCTTTAGGTCACCTCCCATCAAGTGACTACCCAGCAACTGGTCCCCTCGCCCTGCTTTAATTTCCCAGACCGCTTACAGATATTGAGGCCATAGATGAGAGACGCAGCCACTTCCCAGCCCTGCCCTGCAGCTGAATGAGTGCAGTGTGACATGTTGGTGAGATGTGCCAGGGCAGCTCGCCACTCCTCATGTTCCCCCCGCTCAGTGACTTGAGTGACTCCCACACAGGGGATCTTCCCAGGAGCCATTTGCTCATCTCCTACAGCTTCAGGCTGACCATTCTTTCATCTAAGAATCTTTTGAGGTTTGTTGGCTTAATGGCTAACCAAAGGAGCACAATACAGTCCATGTTCCCAACTGCATGCAAGATCATGGAAGTCTACTTCCCTCTGATGGCTAGGGAGTGAGCCCAGGAGAGCTGACTCCTTGAGCCACCCATGGCCTTCCAAAGTATCTCTGTAAGAGCTGCCTTTAAAAATATCTCAAATGTCACTTTGCAGGGCTTCATGACCTAGAAACCAGATAAACCTCAGAAATGAGGACTCCTTTATCAAACCAAAATAACAGAGCACATATAAACAGGTTTTCCATTCTACCATGAGATAAACCAACGCATTCTTCTGAAGATAATTTGAAGTAGTTTCCAGACCAGTCTGTTACCCCTCCAACTTACTATTTGGTTTTTTTTGTTTGTTTGTTTGGGTTTTTTTTGTTTTTTGTTTTTTTTAATTGCTAAACTAATAGTATATCACATTAACTGAAAATTGTGGAGAGGAGAGCCAGCTCTTGTTCATCAAAATATTCTTGTGTCAGGTAAAAATGTACTGTTAAAGACTAGTGAAATATTTATCAAAAGCAGTGGGAGTGGAGAGGAAGCTCCAAAAGGGTTGTTCTGGTCACTTCACTATTAATTTTATATTTTTGCCTTATTTGGCCATGTAACATGACTGACGGATTTAAATTATTTAAATCACCAGTTTTAATGACAATTTATACTGGAATGCAGGAGCTCCTGATATAAATAGTAGATTCTAAATCTTGTTTTGTGTTTGTCTAAGCAGAAGTTCTTTATCACTGACTCATTGAATGATTTAGGCTAGGCTGCTGCTCAATAAAACAGGAGCTCTTAGATAAATTAGTTATTTTGTTTTGCTATTATGAAATGCACATTTAAAATCCTAATTTTTTACATTTAATGAATTTGAATAAATTTTTGGTTTAGAAAATAATGCTTTGTTTTTTCATCTTTCTATGCTTCATTGAGATGGAAAGTAGAATTAGATACAAAACAGCATTTTAAAACTGTTCTATATTTATTACATTATTAAACTATCTAAAGTTTAGTCATTTATTATACAAGGGCTATTTTATTCTAGTGTGTAAACTGGTCAATAGTTTCTGGTAAGCAGACGGTTCTTTTCTAAAGTGTCTAACACTACATAGAGACACATACAAAAACATCCTACTGTATTTTCTAAAATGAAGAATGTAGCTAGGAAAACAATCCAGAAAAGCAAAACAAGTTAGACTGACCACTGGATTTTTCAGCCTTGATTTAGTATGTGCACTGAGGAACAACAGAAACATGTTCCTGTGAAAAATGCATATATTTCTGCAGTGAAAAACAGGTAAGTATTAGCATTCACTCTAATTAAAAGCATTTTGATGATAGACACTTAAATGGATGACAAGGCAACATTTTCACAAAGAATGACTAAATTCAGAAATTTAACATGTCTTGCTTTGATTCTGACAGCAATTAAAAAAGCCTAAGCCTTTTTTTCATTGAAATTAGAAGACAGTTCACTGATGCAACAGGTCTGTTTTATCTATTTTAATTCTTTTAATGGGCTGAAGTAGATTTAGGTCTATGTAAGTATTTTCACACTTTAAATGTTAAATTTAAGCTGGAATATTTGGAAAATAAATTCATTCTAATGTAAATAACTTAAATCAGAATTTTATGGGTATACATTTTTTCAATTAACATTACTTCAGCTCACCTTGATATAGCTAAAGCCTGAGTTATGTTGAAGGTTATATCTTTAAAGAATGCTGTGGCATTGAGCAGTAATATTTTTAATCATTCTACTGTTTTGTAACACAGAAAAAGTATGGCAAAAAAACTACAAATTTTACCAATGAGTTTAATTATTTATGCTAAGTCTAGTAACCCTTAAATAAACTATTTGTGTAATTAAGGATGCCAGGATGAGGACAAAAAAATTGAAAAAAGTTAACTGTGTTGCTTAGACATTTGGACCAAAATTGTTACATGTTAAACATAACATTTGTCTTCAGTATGAGCTTGTAATTTTATGCCTGTAAAAAAGGATCCTTAAATTATATATTTCAGAAATACACAGGCTTTTATTCCTTGACTCCTGTTAAGTTATTACCTTTACATCAGTTAAGCTCTTTAAGAATGTATTACACATTGTCTATTAAACACAGCAGCTAAACATGTGCTTACATCCTCTTCAATTAAGTAGGCTTGCTCCCTAAAGCACTCTCAATGTAAATTTATTGTGTTAAATTTATGGTTTTCTTGTTTCTACTGCTATGCAACTCCTACTGTTTATGCTGTATGGCAGAGTCCCAAATGTGTTATAATATTTACTGTTAACTGATACTAGCTACCCAATGCTAATCTTAAAAATTACTGGCTAAACACAAAAAAAAATCCATAATGCTAAGGTATTTATCTTAAACATACTATTATTTTAATTTTTCAGAATGCTAGACATAATTGAATTCTTAAAAATTTGACAACAAAATTTTTAAGATCTGGGAGCACTGTTCATGCATTTTTTATAGAAGTACATCACCTAATCTGTATTATAGAATTTAAATAATACAAATTAAAATTCTGCATTCAGTATACATTTCTGGACTTGAAAAAACTTGGCCTTGCTTACCTTGCATTTCTCAGAGTTCTACTACAATAGAAATCACACAGAATATGCTTTCTAAACTAATAAGATAATATTAACTTCCTCAGATGGATCTATGCTCACTTCTGTAGGACTGCCAGTCACTCTCCTGAAAGCCAGGCTATGAGGAAAGTAAAGAGCAGCAAATCTTACACAGGATCTATCCTTCATTTCAGACTGGAATGAAAATGTCCTATCAAGATTGCTGTCATGTCAAAAACAGATGTGAACATGTATGTATTCAGGACACTAGAGACACTTTTTTGCAATGAAAGAAGCAGACATATTCCTTCTTCCAAAGAATTTCTGCTTCATAATGTGTTAATTCTTCCATATCTGAAAATACCTGGGAGATGGTCTGATTAGGACAAATACACACACTCTCTTGTAAGATCTCTGCATTAAAACATTAGAAAATCATATTCAAATTGCTTTTCTCTTTAGTATTAGAAATAACAGCTCCAGCATACTGGGGTTCCTACTCCTTTCTTTTCAAGTTCACTATATAAATCAGATAACATCTTGTATAAGGCAGTGTTTCATAGTAACCCTGACATATCTTTCATGTTACCTGCATTTTGTTTCCTGCAATTTATCTTTTTTTTTTCTTCTTGACCATTACTGTCCTAAAGGAGGACTAACTGAGATAAAGGACTATTAGGAGCAATCAATTTATAAATCAGGACAGTTTTCAACAGAACTTTCAGTCTATCTTGTATCTCAGATCCCTCAGCACAATACCTCTGCTGATCCATTAATGCTGTCTGTATCAGATCAGGTTCCATTGCTACTTTATTTACTTCCAAATCTTGAAGTCTGGGACTGGATGGTTCCTTATGGCCTGTATGATGTAAGTGAAAGAGAAGATAGGCTGTTCTTTGCAATTTCTCCTGAGAAAACTGATAGCAAAGCCTCAAAGATCAACACAAGATGAAATGTTTCTGTTTCCACAAAACAATCTATAGAAGAATGAAGAAGAGAGCTGAAAGCATAAAAATCACTTGAAACAACCAATTTTTAGATAAAAACCACAAAAACAAAAAAGCAATAACCAACAGTTTTTGAAACACATTGAAGGTGTGCAGTACAGAACATAATATGATGCACAGGTCTGGAGAGCACCAAAGGACGGAGTGATGCTGCACCTAGAAAAATAAATTGTGAAAGTAAAGCCTTCTTACTTACTGGAAAGCTTTGCTATAATTTTCTGTACTTTAGGATACAGTTAAAAGGATTAATGAAACAAAACACTATGTTTATTATTTATAGGGTACCTGAAGATATAAGAGGAACAGCTGTCTTTCCTTCCTTTTTTCCATTTTGATAAAAGAATTTCAAAGAACACTCTTAGATAACAAATTAACTACAGGCTGAACACTTTCAAATGTGAAAACCATCAGTACAGTCTGAAGCACAGTTGTACTCTTCCACAGTTTGGAGAGAGGCAACTGATGAAACTTGACAAGAAGTACTTAAAGGATATAGGTATCAAAAAAGATCATACAGCCTAAAGAGAGCAACAAACAAAAAATGCAGCGATTCTCCTGGAATTGTTCTGTGTACCTTGACAAATATCAACCAGGTAAAATGTTTTGGGCTTGATTTATAAAAGTAGCATGCTCTAAAATCACTTGTGTACTTATGTCCTACTCACGTGCACAGATGTCACACATACATGTTGCAAACCACACACTGACAGGTTGACATGACATCACCCTAAAGACCCAGCGATTTGAACAATTTTGATCAGGTGCATAATACAGGGAATTTCACAACAAATGCAATTAAAAAAAATAGTAAGTATAGCCTCCACATATAAGGGAACACATCTATAATGCACCCATTGCTGTGACTGTGGCACAAGCAGACAAACTTACCTGAGCTAAGTTTTAACTGGGTTAGTGGATACTGCTGGTAATGACAAAGCTCAGGGCAAACTACAAAGTTAAAGAATGCCGGTAAATATTCAGGTAGTTGAGATTTTACTGTGCTCTACAACATTGTAGATACAACAACAGCAGCACACAGGGAGGATAGTTTAAAGTTAGCTCAGAAAAAAACAGCTTCACGAGGAAGTTACATCATCTTCTTGACTTTATCCCTTCTAGGCAAACCAAAGAACAAGACAGGCTTTACATCACAACCTACATCTTAGTCTCAAAAGTGAATTTCTTCCATGGGTCAATTTATTTTGTTGAAGTTCCTGCTGAAAATGACTTAATATTGCCATATTCAGTTTTTGATTTTGAGCAGACATATACCCATTTTGATGGAACATGACATGATGCTGAGCTTCTTGGATTTGGGTAGCAATTCATCACTCCTTCTATCCCCAGATTTCTTGGTCACAGTTTAATAGTACTGACTCCAGCAGCAACATTTGGTCTTTACAAAATTGTTATCTACACCTTAGCTAGACAAGTATTTTTGGTAAGAACTTCAATGGGATTGGGACTTGCCTGTTAATTCTTAAGACTGCATTTCCAAGCAGTATGTATTTGCACATAATTACACACTGTTCTAAGAACTAAACATCCACCTTCTGGAAACATTTCCTTCATAAACCAGAACAGCCACAGAGAGATTCACTTTGATAGAGTTGGAAAGATTGGTATGCAGGGACATCAAGCTTGATGAAGAAAAATTCACAGAAGCAGAAGTTGTGAGGCCAAGATAGACAGATGAGTGAGGGTAAAGGTGAATGGAGCACAATGAAAAAATGAGCCAACAATGACAGATACAAATCAAGCAGAAAGGATGAGAGAAAGGAGACCCCATGGAGGAAAAGCCAAAGCCAGCAGGTGGAAAAATTCACTGGGAATAAGAAGAGATAATCAGTTTACAGATATAAAAGAAATTCTCACAGCAATAAAACAAATAGCAATTTAGAGGTCAGTACTAGAAGCATCTATGGCCTCTTATTTAAAGCAGCTGCTCTGAGCAATATTTTATTGCTACTATCCCTTCAAGATAGGACATATTAGTTTTCCTTTTATCTCTAAATCTAACATCAAACTTGAATTATTATAAATGGCAATATGTAAACAATTCATACCATTCAATATCATAATAATAATAAATTCTGCTAAGGCTTAAACAGCTCTATGACTGCAAAGACTACACAAAGTAATGCAAAGTGACTACAAAGTAATTTCAAGCCTAATATGCACACTCAGAAATGTAAAATCCACCGATTCAGATTCTCTTATGAAGAGAAGCTGCCCCATCTAATTCCTACAAATCACACTTAGCTTCAAAAGGATCTTCAGATTGTATTCCGATAGCTTAAAATATTTGCACAGTTGTGTTGGAGAGGAGGTACAGGGCATTTGTTTCTTTGACTGACTGCACACTGTGGGATATTTTAAATTTTCAATACAACTGACTGTTTCTTTGTAGATTAGTTTGATGCCCACTGTACAGAACTGGTGACCCAGTATACTTCCTAAAACTAGTTACATACTTTGCAGGGCCCTCTTTAGACAGTTACATACATTGAAGTTCTGCTTCTTCATGTTCTATGACCCCTAAAGAAAAACCAAATCATACTGATTACATTCTATATGCAGATAAAAGCAATTATTTTTGGAAATACATTCATTAAGACAAAAATACCTCTTGCACCAAATAGTTCCTCTTGTACTTCTTGTACCATCAATTTAAAATAACTATTTACCCTCTTAGACACTTAACCAAACTAATTTCACACTACAATAAATTTATTATTTCATATAAAATCATATGTAGTTATAAATACCCGTATGTTTGGCTTGGGAACATTTTTGTTTCTTGTTACATCATCTTCCTCATCTTCTTTCAGTGTGATGATTAGATGACGTAAGTTATTTATATATTTACACTATATTGGTGTACTGGTGCTAAATGCTATGTTGTCCTCAAGCTCCGTTGGTCAAGCTGTGTGATGGCACTTCCTTCACATTATCATGAGATTTCCCATCATGAAACTTCCTAAGAAGTTAAGCTATACTCCAGCTCTCTTAAATATTCTTGCTGGTGATCTTAGCTTCTCTCTTGTCCTCAATTACAGCATTTAAATCAAATTATTTTCAGTAACCTAGATCTTTTGGCACTGCTAATGTTCAGCATTTCTGTTTTGGCTAAGGTTATTTAGATCTTTCTTTGACCTAACTAAAAGCGAGAAATGCTTCTCACTGGCAGAGACCCCTCAGATACAACTTTAGATTTATCTTCCTCCAGCTATGTCCTCTGTCTATTTGTCTTCATTTTACCATCTTTGACCCTGAACTTTTAGTCCCTTCCCATAATTCTCACATCTGTGAATGTCCTTACAGCTACTTTGAAGTTAATAGATTATGAACCAAGTCTAGAGAAGGATACTTTGGCCTCACCCCTTTTGAGGCTTTCTTCACAACTTTGTCTTCTCTGGCTTAAAAACCCAGCAGTAAATGCCTTCTTGGCTTTTAGAAGGCCAGAGCATGTAGAATATTCTCATGTCTGCAATCATAATGATGATAAAGTAGCGTAAGCACATCATTACATCCTACTTACACATGTACCTGAGTATTTCAAGCAGTAATTTTATGTATTTATTTTTATTTTTCCATGGACTAATTGCAGGTCTTCACATAGCTTTTATTTTATTTTTTAATTCCAACTGCTCTTGTCACTCATCTGGTAACTCAGTTTTCTGGTGCTCTTCCATTTCACATTACCAATTATACCTGCTTTTCAGCTACATGAGCAATTTCATTTTTCCTTCTTTTAAAGACTATAGAACAGAAGAAGGACTAATAAATGAGACAGCTGCTTTTCTTACTTCAGCCCTGGCTTTTGGTGTTATGTTTTATTCCCTGTGGCATGACGCTGCCAATAAACTGACCTGCTCAGGCACTGACAGGAGGTCTCCAGGTGGAACAGTTACAAGACCTTCAAAACAGGTAGTAAAGGAGTTCCAGGCATTACAGACAAG
>NC_142204.1:47992393-48002393 GCF_049639895.1 Pseudopodoces humilis | reverse complement strand
AAATCTATAAATATCAACAGCAAGATAAGAAGTTGCTTACATCCTAGTCATATGTCTTCAAAGCCGACCTGATGACTTGTGACAGCACCCAATCCATTTATCACCAAGTATATATTACAATATATTATAGGTATATATTACAATATATTATAGAATACTGTCATTCTTTCTTGATACATGGATGAGAAATAACTCCCTGATTTGAGTCTAACTTCTCATTTCTGTATAAAGGCCACAACAACATAGTTCATCAAGAAAATAACAAGAGTGCCTAAACTCCATATGGTTGCATACAACAACATAATGAAGTCTGTTTTATCTTATTTACTTTCTACAAATCCAAACATATATAACTTTAAAAAATTAACTTAGCCTAGTTGACCTTCTATACAGCCTAAAATTTCATTTGTTTCACTTTCCCCAGTAAATATTCATGCCACAATAAAAACTTATTTTGTGATTTTACTCAGCTGATGAACAAATTCTTAAGCATTAGCATCCCTTTACAAAGCTTCCCAGTTGAAGGAAATTATTAAAACCAGCAATTATTTTACTTGCTTCTTTTAGAAAAAGCTATCAAAAAACTCAATTTGTCTATTTGAAGACTCCCAATAAAATGATTCAGAGAAGCCAAATCCAGAATATTAAACCATGAGATGAGTATATCTTGAACATATTTAAACAATAAAAATTCTTAAGAATAATGATTGCTAGGGTTTCTTCTGTTTCTCTGTGTGTCAAACTTTTCCAGATAAGTCACATATTACAAACATAATTTTAGAGCGTTATTACAGTGACAATAATAAAAGCAGCCATCATTTTCTTCTTAATTCATATTTGAAAAGGCATTTGGTCAAAAACAGGGGAAAAAAAAGGAACAAAAAAAAGGAGGAAGAAAAGTAAAAGTAGCACAAAGCTCAGCCCGTTATCTGAAGGACATCCTACTGCATGTTTACTAGTGTTTATGTTTCACATCAACATGTTTTATAGAAGGATTCATATGCCTAACTCAGGTTGTATTTAAATCCTATGGTGCAAGCCCTACCATAAAATGCCTCCTGAGTCCTATTAACTGTACCCATGGTTTTACTTTGCCTGCCTGCTTATTTAAGATCTAATCACAGTTTTGAAGAAAAGATTGTCACTTCTAAGCCTGTCCCCTCAGAACCTGTCTGTTATTAGTACTGAACTGAATATTTTCATCTTCAGTTGTAATTCTCTGTGGTCCTTCCAAATGCTATCTACCGGAATCTCAGGGTGTATGGACAAATTGGCTACACATGCCTAGGACTGCTACTTTGAGAAACATGTAAGTGGCACGTTATTCTATTAGCATTTTTGTGTTTTAAAGTACTTCACTTAAATTTAGTTTTCTAAACATATTCACCGATTCGATATACTCGTTCTCAACAAGGATTTTGAAATTTTGTTATAGTCTGAACACCTGAATAAAGATGATGGCATAATTTTCAATGAAAATAATATTAAATTTTTGTGTCTGCTTCTATGTGTACAATTTTATATGAAAAGAGTATAAAAACACAAGGTATATATATACACACATAATCATGTATATATAGAGAGGTAGAAACCTGCTAAGAACATAATGAAGACACTGAAACCTGTATTTCTTCAGACTGTCATACTGTAAGTGCTCAATTGTTAAAATAGAATACACTTGAATTTGAAGCAAGACACAGATTTAAGCCTCAACAACTTCTCATATCTCAATATATAACTATTACCTTCTTCCACATTTTCTGTCACCATTTAAAATATTTAACTATAAATGTAGCTAGTGTACACTGCTTAATTCAGCACTAAAAATTATTCAATTTTAAGAGCTATTATGACCTGTTATTTCAGAGGCCCATGCAAATGCAATGTATCTATCATGTTAAAACATGTTTCTATAAAGCAGCATTTTTATAATATTTTATCTAACAGAAGACAACTTTCCTTCCATTAATGTAATACCTGACATTGTAATAAAAAGCCTCAGCATTTAAAAACTAAGGATTTGAGCTCCAAAGGTGCTGAGTGGGCTCAGCAAATGAAAGAATGAGGCAGCGAAGACTTCCAGGAGTTTGAAGCAGATCCTGGGTACTCTGCAGAATCAGACCCCGATTGTTTACCAAACGGTTTGGGCTCCACTGCATTAGTACAATCTGTGTTCCCTGATGGAGCAGCAACTCCTTAGGCAGATAAAATAGGAGTTTTGTTTGTTCAGATTTAAAAGGAAGAGAAATCTTGCAGTGACAAAAATTAATGGATTGCATCTTGTAATTAGGTGGTGTCAGCAGTCAGAGAACAGGTGAATTCTAGTTTTAAACACAAGAGCAGTTCTCCATTAACTTGTTTGGAACACAAACAGACAAAAAATATGTTTTCAAAATGAGAATGGAAACAAAAAAAAAAAAAGCAGAAAAGCTGCTTCTTCTCTTTTCCCATGTTTTCAGAATTACACGTCCTTATTACAGTTCACACATACACAAGCACACACAGACAGGAATACTGTATTTTCTATTTCAGTGCTTTTGAACTAACCAGCATTTTTTAATTACACCTACAACAGCAAAGTATCTTTATTGAGAAAAGTCACTCTGGTCCCTTCACTAGGGTCCCTTCACTGCCCATCTCCGACTTTGGCACAATTCACTGCAAGCGAAGCAAAGTCTCAAGTAATGTGGCCCTCTGGTGGAAAACCCCGCACCATGTCCTGCATGCCCGAATCGCACAGTAAACTAACAGCTCCTGAAAACATGCACTGCAAGGCTTCGGCACAACTTTTATAAATACGCAGCGGGATTTTAATCACCAGGCAAACGTGGTGGCATGCAGCCATATCATCAAGATGTTGCTGCCACAAGAAAGGGATCCTTGCATTTCAGCATTATCGTGCACTAAAACAACAACAAATAATGCCCCATGCTCCTCACTTCCACGACACTCCACATTCAGCACACACCGAGGGTCTCCAAAAGGGTGCCCCTCTGAAAACAGCCCTTTATTTGTTTAAAAACAAACAGGAAACAAAACAAACTTACCTGCTGTTGTTGCAGATGCAGCAGTTCTACTGTGCTTACTTCAGTGCTCGTGTCACCACTTGATCTTCCATCTCTGCTGCCAGCATCTAATTGGCTGCTTAGAGTGCTCATTCCATTTTGATTCATTGAACTGTTGCTTATTGTCTCTGTCGCAGATTCCTGCATCATGACTTAATACCTAAAAGTGATTAAGAAGTATCAATTAACACACGCGTTACACCTTCACACTTCCATTATCAAGATGTCCCTCTCTGCCAATTACACAGACAGCATCTTTAGAAGAAGAAAAAAGCCTCGCAGAGCCGTTTACCAAGAAATGCAATGCAAACTCTGCTTTCGTACAGCTGCTAATCACTGGAATTATGATTTCTATAAGCAAGCTTTGTGTGCTTACATTTAACGGCCAAAATAACACACCATGCACGCAGCATGGTCAATAGCATTTATGAACGACTACGTTTTAAAGTCTACCTATAAAACCAGTTTAAGTGAAGGCACAATTTCACACACTGCTCTATATTTCCTATTATCTAGCTTTGACAACCATGGATGACTATACAGCCTTAGTTAAAATATTCACTATCTTGATTCTGTCAGAATTTTACAGCATATCTTATGCAAGGCTGTTGTTTAATGATGCACAGCTAATCATACAAAATTAAAATTTTGTAAGGGTGTTACAAATCATATGGTATCAACCAATGATAAATAGTATAATGGGCTTCTCCTTTTTTGTGACTAAATAAAATTTTGCCTCGGAGGCATTTTAAGAAAAAGCTCCTGCTGCAAACACGTCAGATATTGCCTATTTTTTTAATCAAACGCCTGATATTCATTTATTTTTCTGACATTTAAAACATTTAATACTGTCCTTCCTGGGAAGTAATTAAGCTTATGCATGAGCAGCAATCAAACTGTTCACTTGAAGATGACTTAAAACTCAATTTTAACATAGGCAAATAAATGAAAGATATAAAATTAATTTTCCAGGCATGTATTAGATATGAAAGCTGGAAATAAAATCTATCAAGAATATCACTAATGATTGTGCTAAAAACAGCATAAATTATGCATATTACCTTCTCTACAGTAATAAATGTTTTATCATTTTCACTGCATAAATATACTGTACTTCCAGGATTGCAATGAGATGTCCTGCCAAGATCAGTTGAAATCCTTGCAGTAAATAAAGAACCAACGTGCCCTTACAAACCAGAATTTCAAGGTGCATTTTGTATCTGTAATATGGAAAGGTCAGTGTCTCTTCTCAGAGCCACCAAAGTCCTCTCCTGCTCTTGCAGGATCAGAATGGAGCTCCCTTCCTTCATCCTCACTCCCGACCTACTGACAAGAGTCCTCACAACAACCTGGCTGAGCTGTGATTTTAAAAAACATCTCTGAAGGGAGAGGGATGTGTAAGCAAACTCAGGAAAGGAAACAAAGCTTGCTGTTTAGCCTAATTATTTAACTTAGCTATTTTTCCCTTGCAAAGTATGAGCAACTGCCTTTCCTTAAAAAAAAAAAAAAAAAAAAAAAGAGCAGGAAAAGGATCATTACAACTTTAACTATGTGCATGGGATATTAATTAAAATGCAGTATGAGCTACCACAAACAAGCTCCTACAAGGCAAGTATATATTGTGTCAAAAATGTTAAAACAGCAAAAGATGAGTTATTTAAGGATGATCTGGTCAGAAATAAGCAAGATGCAAAAAAACTACGCACAAACACAGCCAACATAAAGAAGGGCAGCTGTTATAGCCCAGTAAACAACATCAGCACCAGATGTGTTTATGAAGAAACAGTCCTTCTAAAACACTTATGAACATCAGTGAAGAAAAATAATAGAAATGGAAAATGTGATACAAGCAGTGATGAATTTTACAAGGCAAAAACAAAGCTAATACTCTTTTCTGAGATTAGGCAGCTAATAAGTATTCAAATTAGGCATAAATTTTACATGTACAATGTTTAAAATATTCAGAGAAAAGGGTCTGATTGCCCTTAGTAGTTATATGAAAATTCTAATGCGGATATGCCACAACTGTGGAAGCAGACAGCCCTTTCCGATTTTTACAATATTTACTTTCAATAAAAGGACATGTGTATCAGAGTGGAAATTTATTTAAAACTTCATCAGCTGTATCGTTACAAGGATTTGGAAATTTGGGAAATTCAAACGTTAATCCTCTTTTAGTCAAACAAAGATTTAACCAACAGACAGGTTCATCTTTTACAAATTCAAATGTTAGACAGTAACAGTGGTACATTTAGCCAGGCACATTAAAAGGGCAAAGGGGTGTAAATGTTAGATAATCAAAACATTACAAAACACCCAGAAATGCATTAAATAAATACATCATCCCTCCTGTTTTTACATCTCTCTGACTGTTTCATTACAATTAACAAAGAAGGGTTAAATGTCTTCCAGTTCATATTAACCAAAGGGTTTTATGTCTTGTGGATTTTGTATCCTTGCAAAGCCCCAGAGTGTAGTTCAGGCTGTACATTTAAAGTTAAAGTGTCTGTGAGCCAGCAGAATCGGCTTCAACGTAACATCATCAGTAACACTATTCTGGCAATAGAAAACAACAAATCCCATCTAACAGCTGGGTACAGACAGAATGAAACTACAAAGTAACAATCCTAGAAAGGGCAATTTCTTCTGAAGTGGAAGAAACACAGAAGTATTTTAATGAATAAAAAAGAGACCCTATAATTTTATGTTAAAAATAAAGTGTGAGGAGTACTTGTCTAGTTTTAAAATTACATTGTTAAAAATTACACTAAAACTTTGACTAGAGTAATGCACTGTGTTGACTGTCCTCAGCCCCCTCCTCACTGTCAGCAACTGTCAGTAACTGCTGGAGAAAGGAAGAGCATAGAATCTTTTTCTTTTCTCTTCTTTTCTCTTGCATAGACATACATATATACGTGAGTCTATGCACTTGTGTGTGTATGTACTATCAACTCTAAATCCTCACAAACTGAAGCACTGAAAACATCTAAACAAGGATCATTTCTGATGTCTATGTATCAGTAACTTGAGTTATTGGTAAAGAAATAATTTGAACCTGCAACATCTTACTGAGCAAACTAATGCACTTTTTTTCTTATTTTTACAACAATAGTACAGATTGTTACTAAAATAAGCATAAATAAACACAAAGGAAATAGACAGGTATCAGCCAGATACTAAGGCTGTAAGTTTGGTAATTCAAATAGGACAAGAAAAAATATACAGGTCCCTGTTTACATACATTTATACACATTCATACTTTCTAATCCTTCTCTTTTCTCTTGCTGTCACACTCGCTGTCAGTCATGAGCATGCCTACACAGGCACACATGCACACACGCACCCACATTCACAGACAGATTCACCAGCACCTACTTCTGCCGTGATTCTGTAACTCTTGGCGCCAAAGGTGGGATATAAGCCTTGCTACCCGGTATTTTAAACAAAGGTATAGGAAAAATATTTGCTGCTGTCTGCAGGAGAGAGTGAAAGTGTAGATCATTTTAGAACATGGTTGCACTGCAGGTTGAATACCTAATCGTGCAAGGGTAGCAAAGCTATCACCCATGCAAAAAAAAAAGCAATACTCCACCTTGCTGAGTTAGAAGCTACAGTTTTACTTTTTTCCCCTGCAGCAAACTGGGCATTTTCTATGCGCCCGTGTGCCCGCACGTGCACGAGTGTGTGTTTTAAGCCGGCAAGTCACTGTACAGATACTTATTCTCTACACCACTTCCCTTTTGAAACATTAAACTGACACTGGAACTGACTGCACAAGATTGCATTTTCTCTTCCTAAACAACTTGAATTGAAAGGTTACTTAGTGTAACAATATTTACTTGCAGAATTGTGTTGTTACCAAGGGTATAATGGATGGTGGCTATGCAGGTTTCCGCAAGAATGAGTGAAGCATGAGGCATTAGCCATGTGTTTGACATGTTTCAAATTGCTATAATCCAGCATTAAACACACCCAGCAATTCATGCCATTTCTTGCAGCCATAATCTTGAATAAAGCGTGCACAACCACTTATTATATAAATTAGTATATGACTCCCTGTTATAGTCACAACAGTGCTTTTGTGTTTATTTTGCATCAAGATGGGGTCTTTTATTTGTACAAATAGCAGGATAGTGCGCCCTGCCGCAATTAGACCTCCTCGATTTATGACAGGGTGTGTGTCACGCCCGGCTTGCGGGGTCTGTGGTACCAGGCCCAGCTCCGGCCCGGGCGGTGCAGGCAGCCCAGGCCCGGCGTGAAGGGCTGGGCCCCGGCCCGGGCGGTGCGGGAGGCCCGGGCCCGGCGCGAAGGGCTCGGGTCCGGCCCGGGCCAGCGGCGGGAGCGGCCCTGTTGAGGCCGCCAGGGGGCGGTGCGGCCCGCGTGGCTCGGCCTCGGCGTGCCCCGCACGTGCCGCTCACGCGAGGCTCGGCGCGCGCTGCCAGCCCCGCGGGGCCGCGCCGGGAGCGCAGCGCAGGGAGCGCAGCGCAGGGAGCGCAGCGCAGGGAGAGAAGCGCAGGGAGCGCAGCGCAGGGAGCGCAGCGCAGGGAGCGCAGCGCAGGGAGAGAAGCGCAGGGAGCGCAGCGCAGGGAGCGAAGCGCAGCGAGAGAAGCGCAGGGAGCGCAGCGCAGGGAACGCAGTGCAAGGAGCGCAGCGCAGAGAGCACAGCGCAGCGAGAGAAGCGCGGGGAGCGCAGGGCAGGAAGAGCAGGGAGTGCAGCGCAGCGCAAGGAGCACAGAGAGCGAAGCGCAAAGAGCGCCGGGAGCGCAGCGGGCGCTGCCCGCCCGGCCCGCAGGGAGCCCGCCCCACGGGCGCTCTCCGCGCCCGCTGCCCTGCGCTGGCCATAGCGTGCCCACGCTGCTACATCCACAGACGTGACACACCCGCCTTTGCCTCGCTTCCCTCCGTAAGACGCAGCCCAGTCTGCAGCCTTTTAGAACTGGAGTGTGATGTAAAAGCAGAGGTGAGGAGCTAGGCTTAAATAATAGTAACTTTTGTGCTCTGCTGGAATTAATTCATCATTGACACAAGGCACAATGCATCTGAAGTCTTGCGCTGGTGTACGCTAAAAGCCTTTAAGACTTAAGATTGCTTAATAAATCAAAATGCCAAATATTAAGGACGTAGCTGAATGTGTGAGAACAAAAAATTTGGAAAGCTAAGAGAATGTTTGTAAAGGTGTTTTGAGTTTCGGCACTTTTTTTTTTTTTTTTTACTTTATCTAAAACAGCTTTCAAAGCTTGAGTGAAGCAGAGGCAAGTCACTGCATAATTTTTAAATATGTACCTAAGTTAGTATGTTTAGAACACTAATTAGGTCAAACACCATTGTAACACTGCAAAATAAAGTATCCATATGGTTTAATACACTAGTGTCTGCTTAAATAAGTTTTCCTTGTAAAAATGTGAAATATGCCCAAACACCTTGTGCTGGAAGTTCATTCAGAAAAACAGCTTCCTGTTGTACATTATAGGACACAGAATAATCAGAAAGAATACGTATAATCTGCATCAGTGATCAAAATCAGCATCTTTCATGAGAAAAAGAATATATTTTCATGGTAAAAAAAAAATCATCTTTTCAAAGTGATAATCGTTTTATTATTTATAATATTCTCACTAGTGAAGATGATAGTTATGAGTAAAGTGAAAAGTTTAAAAATGGATAAAATAAGCAGCAGTGGGACAACAGTGTCTTGATCCCAACACAGAAAAAACTGATATTCTGAAGAATACAAGCTATAGTATAAAACTTTGAAGTGCACACTCATATGGTGGGCCTCTGAAGGCCTTTCTGAACAAAGTTTTATAATAAAATTGACAATTGTATTTTGCAAATTAGCACAGATGAGATTTATTGTACTTGAGACAAGAATCAGCAATCCAGAATCCCTACCCACACGCGGTTCCAGGTAAAGAAAACATGAATCCTTCCTGCAGCATTATCATAACAGGTGCTCTCGGCTGGCATGAGGAAGCATTAAGAAGTCAGATTAATTGATTTGTGCTAAACTGCAACTGAAAAAACAAGCATTGTCTAAAATATTTATCTCACCACTATAAGCCACAATTTTTCCCACTGTCCGTGTACTACGGTTTATCTATCAGATGTTTAAATGAACATCCTTTTAACTGACTGGCACCAACAGTCAGATAAAGGTATTGAAGGCAGAATATCGTATTCAATCTTAACTAAAAGCTATCCTGAATTTCAAAGGCTGTATCTTTTCCTTTCACACCATCTCAGTTCTTCTGGACTAATAAAAATAGCAGGTCAGTTTGGGGCACAGTAATTTATCTGCTTTCTAAAATTGAGGAGTATGTTGTCACACTCATGTGATTATTAAACAACAGTTCACTTCCCAAAACAGCAAGGAAGGTCTAATTAATTTCCACCTGCTATTTATTTTCACTTGCTGGAAAAAAATCTCTACGTAGGCCAGTGTTATCTATATGAGTAGTGTGTATAGGACTGTAAGATGCACACCTTACACACAGGAGAGTGGCAAAAGCCTGCTAGAGTGCATTACCCAGAGCCCACACAGAAATGAGCAAAATGAGCAGACAATTTCTGGATAAGATTCTTATTTGAGCAACGACAGCTTGGAAACCCCACCTTGGAAAGCACGCTCCTCTCACTCCCTTTCTCCCCCTCTCTTTTCCAGTCTTAAGAAAAAAAAAAAAAAGGCAAAAAAAAGGCAGCTCTCCAAGCTCTTGAGAGTAGGGAGACTTTATTACAGTCAATGGAGAATTTAGTAGAGAGAAAGCATTAGGGCAGTAGGAAATAATTAGAACTGTGAGAGCTAGGGAAGACCTGCCTAGCAGGCAAATTCCCTTAAAAAAAAAAAAAGCTTCAAGCTTCTTACAGAGTCTGTAGGGCTTACAAACTGCAAGCCCAGGGCCAACTTTTTATATCTTCTTTTTTTTTTTTTTTTTTTT